>NC_068987.1:6114722-6115382 GCF_001194135.2 Octopus bimaculoides
AACTAGGCCTTTCGCGACACCCTTAAAGCCAGGAATATTTTAGCACACCCTCATGTGTGTGTGTGTGGGGGGGGTCGTGTGTGTGTGTGTTCGTCCATGACACCACGGTTTTCCACCTGGTGTCGATCGATTTCTTCCCGTTCCATGACTTAATTGTTCGGCGATAGAGGATGATAGAATAAGCAACAGAATATTATTTTTAAATCCAGGGTTGATTTATTCGACTAAAACTCTTTCAGGCGGTGGCTTCAGCATGGCCGCAACCCAATGACAGTGCAACAAGTAAAAGATAAAAGATAAAAGATAAAAGATTGAAGACAGAAGATAGTATTCATCCTATTTCATATCTTGATATAAAATTTAAAACATAAAAAGTTTACATCTGCAATGTAGAAATAAGCATGAACTCTCTCAGTGCTTCTCTAGTTCTTTGTCGCTTTATCTAAGGTTAAGATTCTTCAGCAAAAATGTTATAATCGAAAAAAAATAAATGTTATAATCTTACTAACATTCTATCATCTGAGACGTTTAGATATTTTCTAGCAATACTGATAAAATCATCACAAAGATATCTGAATAAAAATACTGTAGCGTATGTAAAGCTAGGCGGGTTTTATGATAAAACATAATATAATTATATATATGCATATATATGTATAT
>NC_068987.1:6116391-6120732 GCF_001194135.2 Octopus bimaculoides
TGTGTGTGTGTGTGTGTGTGTGTGTGTGTGTGTGTGTGTGTGTGTGTGTGTGTGTGGTAATTTTATCTTAAATTTGATATTTCAGTGTAAAGTTTAAAATGTTTTACAGAAATATAACCAAATAATCGCCATAGTCACGTTAATAACAACAGTAATGACAACTCTATAGTAATGATAGCAACAGTAATGATTACAACAATGAAAGCAGCAACCACAACCACCACCACAACCACCACCACCACCACCACAACAACAACAATAACAACAAATACAATTGTAATACTAATGATTATATAACAGAATTCCTTCGAGTTATTAGGATAATTAATCTAGAGGTTACACTAATTACTTGGAACATTATATACACACACACGTATACATATATATATATATATATGGTTTTGTTTATATTATTCGGTTTAATTATGCTGTTATTGATGGTAATTTGCAATGCCTTCACAAATATCGAAAATTCGTTATTTTGTAACATCTTTTATATTTATTGTTTGTTATGTTAATAGATTCTTCATGATTTTATTTACGCAAGTCGAGCTGAAATAGTTTATTTGAATCCAATCTATACTTCCGTAGTCATTATAATAATGAAACCACTCTAGAATTAATTCAACAAGTCAAAGGCAAACTTAATTTGGCATAAGACTTTCTTTTCCTTCCTTTTTCTTTCATTTTATTATTTTATATTTTTATGCATTTTTGTTTTTGTTTTGGTTATTTTATTCTGCTTTATTGCATTGCGTACGGCTGAGATTAATCTGATAAATGTATCTTAGTTTGTCTGAAAATACAAAATTCTCAGAATATACTTTTATTTATTTTATTTGTGTTTGTCTTCTTATTAAAGTCTGCAATATTTTGGTCAGCAAGAAAATAATAAAACTTCGTTGTTTGTTGTGAAAATCAATTAGCCCCATTTTTCAGGTCTGGAGAATTCAACAGCCTGTAGCATCTTACCTCACCTCCATAGTTAAAACTACTTTCATTCAACATACACACATGTACACACGAATATTAGCACACATATAAACGCACATAGACAAACACACGTACACACACACGCGCATATAAAATTGCATACATAATATGACGCCGTCAGCAACAAGTGTTCTGTTAGAGACTTCATTTGAAAACATTTTTTTCCGCTTTTTCTTTACCATTGAATTGACCTAACCCGACCAACATTCATAACATACATCTTCTTGTTATTTACTTAAGAGAAACAGTTTCATAACTGAATATTTTGACGTTATTTCCAGCTTGTGGAAATTCGCGGCAACAATCATGGCTGCCACTAGTAACAATAATACCATTGCTGCCATCAACAATTCTACGAAATTTGTGAACTATCAGAACATTTAGATATATATTATCAGAAAGTTCTTGAAAACCACATCAAGCACTTAAAGTAGTACTGGGTTTAACATAAACCCAAACGTAATCCACTTCATGAATGATATCAATGACGATTATCATCTTTTGTGAGGAAGCTGACCGACATACCGGAGACCAAAAGTTATTTTGGTCAAAGATCTTAATTGAAAAATTAGGATGACAGCCATAATGTATCATGAGTGAATACAATCAAGAATGAATACCGAAAAACACTAGTAGTAAAATATATACAACTGTCTCCAGAATGCTTACAAAGGTTATGAGAAAGCTATATAATACGAAGGCACCAAGTAGAGTCAACGTTCAACTGAACAGCTGTCACGTGTATATTAGAAAGAATTACAGAATAACAAATTGACATATCATGCTTGCCTAAACATTATGCATAATCTTTGAAGAGGCTCTTTGTATTAATCCTTTTGCGATCATTGATATTCTAAGTAGCTGATGAGCAAGTAACTGGAAAGAGAGGAGTGATGTTTAATGGAGCTGAAGAAGCTAATTAGTACAGGTGAGCTCTCGAGAGTAAAAGAAGAAGAAAAGGCAAAGTATTATCCTTGCCGAAATATGGTTTGATTCGAAAAAATTATGTTTGGCTCTATCTATTATCATGTTTGGAATGGCTGCCTTATATGATTCTGGTAAATACGGAACTTGCTATCTATTCTGTTGCTATTAATAGGCTTACAAAACCTGGTTAAATCGCTTCAGCCGTGTAACTAAAAGCACACCTGTGGTCTCTGATATAAAATCTTTCGAAATGAACATTTCATGGAAGCTGCAGCTTTTACCTTTATTTACCTCAGCACTAAGTCCACACAAAGGTCTACTAGGGGGACATAGGTAAAACAAAATCAAGTCTTCCAAACACAAGAATGAATATGCCGTTCTGCAAAATAAAAAAAAATACGCTTATATCTTTATCCAATAATTTTTTACGGGTATTCAAATCCAATTAAAAATGGAAAAATTTCATATGAAAATAATGAATTAAAAATTAATGAAACATTCGGGAAAAAATGTTTAGTTGTCATTCTTAATAAAATAAATTTGTTTTAAACGTCATATCTGCTAAGAATTTAACACAGTCTAAAACGGATCAATGTTGATGTTTTTGGTGTGTTTTTTTAGATTACGAAACTTTAGGCGGGTGGATTTGTAGAGGAGATCTACTGAGAAATCAGGAAAATTGTGTATTTTTAAGAATACTATTTAGATGTAAAAATAACTTGAAAACCGGGCGAATCGCAACACTAAACCAGAAATTATTCTGTAAGATCATAGTGAAAGCTTTCAGCAAAACATGTTTTAATGGTGATACTCTTCCAGTTTTAGAGATGTTTATTTCTTGTAGCAATTTGTCGGTAAGTTAGGCATATACGTTATTGAAAAACTTTTGATGACGTTATAAATTCTTCTTTCCTCATAACAATTGAAACGTACTGCATATACCAATGTATGCAGTGGGTTTCTTTGCCCTAGGTGTTGGGAAGACGCCTACGGCCAGAAGATAATAACAACAACAACAACAACAACAATAATAATAATAATAATAATAATAGCCAACAGACCAGATATAGTTATCAAAGATCATGAAGGAAAAAAATGCTTTCTAATTGATGTATCAATACCAGCAGATGACAACGTTTCCCTAAAAGAAATGGAAAAACTTTCAAAATACAAAGACCTGGAAATAGAGATAACTCGAATGTGGAATCTAAAAACAGAAACAATTCCTATCATAGTAGGTGCCTTAGGTATAATAAAAAAAATATTCAGACAAATACATAACAAAAACACCAGGACTTACAAATATATATAACATACAGAAAATTGCACTACTGGGTACTGCACACATTCTACGCAAAACACTTTCAATACAGTAAACATAAGAGCACCACAGCAAACCACAGCACATACCCAAGGCGCACAGAGCTGCGCTTGGTAGTGAAGTGAAAGCACGTTATAAAAATAAAACTACTGAACAATAATAATAATAATAATAATAGTCACGGCCAAATTATTATACACTTGCACATTTATTCAACAAATACTTATACAGATTTATATTGTGACGTATGTGTTTGGAAATTACTTCATAATGAAACAAAGAGAAAACAATGTTTTCCATAAGTTTTGTCTAAAGCGAGAGCAAGGTCATTATTAATAGGTGTGGTGGAACTTGTTCAATAAAATTAGATGAAGAGAGAATCAATGTGTTATTACCGTTTTTCATCGATTGTTTCTTGTTTCGTGTAATGTTGTTTTCATAAAAATTAATTGTAGAGGTGTTCTCAAATAATGTTGAAGAGTAGAAGTCAAAAGTTTATTTATATTTTATATTATTAACGTAATTTTAGTTCAGACAATTCGACAATATCCTGTAATTTTATCAATTTATCATTTGCCAAGTATATGAATTGTAACCTTGGAAACTGATAGTTCTGAGAAAATTTGTGTGAATATGTCTCGTACAGTTTGAATAGTTCTTTTTTTCCTTTTGTTTGTATCGTTTTTTTCGCTTAGTGTTTACATAATAAATGACATATTTGATTCTAATAATTAAAGAGGGACACAATATTGTATGTTACAATTGTAGTAAGCGAAGTTCTATTTATTACTCTTTTACTCTTTTACTTGTTTCAGTCATTTGACTGCGACCATGCTGGAGCACCGCTTTTAGTCGAGGAAATCGACCCCCAGGACTTATTTTTTGTAAGCCTAGTACTTATTCTATCGGTCTTTTTTTTTACCGAACCGCTAAGTTACGGGGACGTAAACACACCACCATCGGTTGTTAAGCGATGTTGGGGGGACAAACACAGACACACAAACATATACACACACACACATACATACATATATATATATATAAATTGATTTTAATTGAGTTTTTACCTGTAATTTTGGATTTTGTCCCTAATATTATAT
>NC_068987.1:6121291-6123080 GCF_001194135.2 Octopus bimaculoides
ATATATATATATATATAATGTATGTATGTATGTGGTTGTTGAGATTGTGAGTTATGGCGTTCAGAGAGTTGATGGAGTTGAAAGAGTTTACCATTCCTAAGCCTATTCCAATATGAATGATACGTAACTGACATTACAGGTGCAGCGATCATCTTCTCCAGTCAGGCTAGGGCTGACTTATACATAAACAGGATTTAGGATTAGGCGAGTAGATATGAATGTTACCAGCATCTGTCGTGTTGACTGTATTAAAGCCAGATTACAATTGCCGAGAGATTTGGATAACATCTTACTTTGATTGCATTGTATGGAAGTCTCAGCCGTAATTTCTTTCTTTGTGCGTACACATTTGTCGATATTCTATCAAAATACGATCTATACTACTGGTATATTTTTATGCATTTATCAGACATCAGAAATATGTTCAGAAATATTAACTTTTTGAGAACATCTCACTAATCTATACACTTCAACCAGAATATAATAATTCTGTTTTATCTATTCAAGGCCAGCAGTCCTACTTGGGAACTATGTCAAGGGGTACACGTGACTTCGGAATACTCAACCGATTTGAATTCTAATTCAATGAGTATATTGTCCAACCGTTTGAGCATCTGGACACTCATAATAGAAATCGATGTACTCTTTTACTTGTTTCAGTCATTTGACTGCGGCCATGCTGGAGCACCACCTTTAAGTCGAGCAAATCGACCCCGGTACTTATTCTTTGTAAGCCTAGTACTTATTCTGTCGGTCCCTTTTTGCCGAACCGCTAGGTTACGGGGACGTAAGCACACCAACATCGATTGTCAAGCGATGTTGAGGGAGAGGCAAACACAGACGCACAAACACACACACACACACACACAAACATACACACACACACACACACATATACGACGGGCTTCTTTCAGTTTCCGTCTACTAAATCCACTCAAAAGGCTTTGGTCGGCCCGAGGCTATAATACAAGATACTTGCCCAAGGTGCCACGCAGTGCGACTGAACCCGGAACCATGTGGTTCGTAAGCAAGCTACTTACCACACAGCCACTCCTGCGCCTATAACATAGAAAACCTTTCTGCAACGTCTTCAACCCGATTTGCAAATCCCGAATAGTTTTGAGCTCCAACTAGAGACGACACGATAAAACATTGAATAGCTGTGTCCTGTTGAACGATCATCTCTCGAAGTGACGGGAGTCCAAAGCATGCGTCTATAAATACACAATATCTTTCATAGTTACGAGACATCACAACATAAAAACAACACGTCTTTTTTTAACATCACAAGAAAATAGATATATTCATATAACCTGAGACTATTTACAAGTAAAGTACTTTCTAATTGTCTTTTTAATTGCAATGAACTTCTAAGCAAAATAACACTTCTGAGTTTGTTTTGTCCCAAGGCAGCCCAATCGATTGTATTTCTGACAAAAGACGTTCTGTCCTTCATCTCTTTGCTTTGTCTTACTTCTAGATTACCTTGCTCAATATGTGGTTCTTTATTTAGGATGGTTACTTTACGGATATTTAGCTGTTATATCTAGAAGCTGAAGTGAACCTATACAGGTTCTTTAATTGGCTGATAAACTGGTCTTCTCTCATAAGAAGGTGAGTGTTTAATCGGTTGAAAAATAATTGCTTAGCGACTCTGAATTAACCAAATGAAGAAGCGATATCATAATTTGAACACTGAATTGTTATTCATTATTGTAGAGTGAATATAGATTAACGAATATAGATTAACGTGTAAGGAAAGATAATTGAACTACTTATAGCATTATTA
>NC_068987.1:6123391-6124744 GCF_001194135.2 Octopus bimaculoides
CTTTGCTGGTGCGCTTACGTCCGCGTAACTTAACGATTCGGCAAAAGAGACTGATAGAATAAGCACTCGGATTTACAATAATAAGTACCGGGATCCGCTAGTCTGACTAAAATTCTTCAAAGCGGTGCCCCAGCATGGCCTCAGCCTAGTGACTGAGACAAGTAAACGATAAAAGAATATATAAATATACATCACCTTTTAAAATGGCCAAAACGAGTTTAGCTAGCTTCATATTGGTTTTTCTATTTCTTTTCTTTTTTTTTTTTTTTTCGTTTATTCATTGCTACATTAAAACCGTAAACGAATTTCTTCCAGAAGGGAATATATAACTATATCGGATGTGGCATCAGCTGCGATTCCTGATTCACGCAACAAAAAGAAAAACAGTACATTTCCAATAAATGGCGAATATATGTTGTACGTAGTTCTCATATCAGCTAATTCAATTCACATCTCACAAGAAGAAATTGACGGAACCACATCTGATTATCTACCTTCAAATCGAAAACCGTTCAAACAGGGACTAATTAAGACAACGTAAGTTATATAACACTACCGAGAGAGAAAGAAAGCTTTTTCTTGCTACGAGAAGTAATCATACAATGTAAAAATCGAATCCTCAAAAAAAAAAACAAAAAAAAATCTTGAATCACTTAGCTAAATTCGATCCACAGTGATGCATATCGCAGTAAGTTGTTGCCTAGTTACAAATGTTAAAACAATTAACATAGCATTAATGCAATAACCAGCGTTCACACATGAACAGATAAGATGAAAATGCAAAACATCAATATAGCGTTACTCTACCAATCGTAACCACCGAAGATAGCATACATCATATATAAATGTGTGTGTGTGTGTGTGTGTGTGTTACTGTGTGTGTGTGTGTTACTGTGTGTGTGTGTGTTACTGTGTGTGTGTGTATTACTGTGTGTGTGTACAGGGTGCGATGCGTAGATTGTCGCCATTTTATATTCTTAATAACACCAAAGATGAACTGGAGGCAAGGATTATGGCAGCATTCACCAACTTAAACAAGGAGACCGCTCAGAAAAGTTGCAGGAGATTCCGAAATGATCTGGAGGTCGTGGTTCGAGCCAATGGCAAGTTTATTGAATAAATTTACTCTTTTATATTTCAATATCTCATTATGAATTTTTGTTAATATATCTGTTGAAATGAGATGTCAGTGTTATTTTCATTTTTGCGTAGTTTAGACGACAGTTTATTCACCGCACCCTGTAAGTATATTAGATATATGCGTGTGTGTGAGTGTGTGTGTGTATGTGTGTGTGGACATATATAGATATGTATGTATATATGTTTGTGTATGTATTTACATATATATATATA
>NC_068987.1:6127308-6129243 GCF_001194135.2 Octopus bimaculoides
TATATATATATATATATATATATATATATATATATATATATATCTGTCTATATGTATCGTTGTAATGTAGAGATGGCGGCATAACTTTGAAGAATGCCGTTTATAGAATTACAAATGTTTGGGATTAAGTAAATGAAGACGCTCTTGCATAAACTTGGAACAATCTCTCGTCTAAGAAATTAGGTTCAGTCATGATAAGGAGGTAAGTGAAGAGTCCAAGGACTCTACTTGTCAAGTTGGAGAAAGATTAGATGAAGTTTAGTTATATTCGCGGAAATATCTCCCTCAAAATCCATCTGTAAGCTAGAGGATATGGATAGCAAAGATTTTAACATCAACAATGGCGCTTGAGTTGTTCATTCTTTGACAGAAGTTATTCTCAATGAATATGGTGCTTATAATAACGATGATGTTGAAGAGGACTTGGTTAACGAAGTGGAGTATGCGCCCGTACAATATGTCGGAAATGTTTGGGAACTTAGAGCAGGACCAGAGGGACATGCATTCTATACAGAAGAAGAAATCGCAACAATGCATGAAAGAAAAGAGAAATGGAAAGTCTTTGCTAAAAAATACATTTAAAGGGGTCTTTGAATATAGAATTTAGTCCTTCTTGAGGTGCTGATAATGTGATAAACTTGGGTCCCATCACTTCATCGCAGTTTTACACCATCCCCTAATCCGAGATTATCTAAAGCACTGAATATGGTAATTCTGATTCTCCAAAATGGTTGCTCTTGTTACATGTAGAGGCTTTTGTGCTGTTTTGTTTCGTAATGTGGTTCCTTTCTCTTCGCACTTCTCTCCCTCTCCAGGCATCCACTTTTAAGAATTCAAGAACAACCACTGTAGCTGAGATACTTCGCTAATTGGGAAGGCTCACGAAAGCTATGAGCAGTTTCTCTTCCTTCCTCCGGGCGATTATAAAAATACGTGTGAGATAAGACCTAAAGATAAAGAGAAGTGTAAAGATATGGAGTGGATAGACAGGGGAAAGCGGATGAATAATGATTGGTGTGTCGTGGAGTGAGGTGCGCACCGATTGTAGAGACCACAGAATATTTGTGAAAAGAAAATACAAGGAGAAACTAAGAGTAAAAATAAAAATACTTTTAAACCTAATCAAAAGTTACAAGAAATAATGATGTAGAACTGATACAATCTCATGTTTCAGTTGCTCTACTGCGTACTTAACTTTGAATATTTATGTAATCGAAAGATCAAATATACGATCGAATACGTATGCGTGTAAAGAGACAGTTACTTTAATGATGTTATTTGTTTCACACACAAAATGTGTTAAATCACATAGCAAGCACATGAACGGTAACAGCAGTGATTTGGCACTATCTCTAACTTCAATTACAGTCATAAACATAACTTATTTCAAATAGCAAATGGCAAATTCTATTTGACACATATTGACATCGTTGTAAAAATAGATATGTGCAAAGGTTATAATGTAGGAAAGAAAATGAAACTATAAAACAGATGTATACGAATATCTGTTCTTCATATTTTAGCCCAAATGATGCGGAATGGCAACCGTAGTATGGTCATTACTGTTCATTTTCAGTTTGTCAACATACGAGTATTCCTTTCTGTCGGCAATGCGCTTATAGCCATAATTTCCATTTCAATTATGTTAAAAGATGAGAAAAGCAACATCCGTAATGAACGTAGTAGGTTGCATTCAATACAAGAAGCAGCCAAAAGTAAAATAAACAGTCAGAGATAAAAGATATACAGAAGTTTATTATAACTTCATTGCAAACCGAATGATTTATAGTTGTTACGCTTCGTTGGATTTTGCTTCCATGCATGCTGCTAATCTCTTGAATAAAGCTTGGAGATAAAAAAAAAAAAGACACTCGTTATTGTTGTTGGAACCAATGAACGATGAAACTTATGTAAATATTTGAAGAAAATGATTAA
>NC_068987.1:6129352-6131141 GCF_001194135.2 Octopus bimaculoides
AAATGTATGTATGTGTGCAGATACTCATATAGGCACAGATACTCATATAGGCGCAGATACTCATATAGGCGCAGATACTCATCTAGGCACAGGTATGGCTGCGTGGTAAGAAGCTGGCTTCTCAACTACATGGTTTCTGATTCACTCCCACCACGGGGCAACTTGGACAAGTTTCTTCACCCCTTGGCCGATTAAAGCATTGTGAATAAATTTGGTACATGGAAACTGAAAGACATCTCTTGCATATCTATCTATCTATCTATCTATCTATCTATCTATCTATCTATCTATCTATCTATCTATCTACCTATCTATCTACCTGTCTGTCTGTTTGTCAGTCCGTCGGTCCGTCCCTATGCTACTGTAAACGATGCTACCATGAAAACGATACTGGGCGTTGATGAACACAGTGTTTTCTGGAGGACGTAATGACAACTTCCGTCGTAAGTCCTTGGATTGGCGGTTCTATAGGGTGACCTTATTTGTTCAAGGCAAGCTTCAAAGTAACAGAAGTGCAAACAGCTGGATCTACCCAAGACGAGCAAAAGCTGAAAAGACTGTTCTGCACGCTAGAGTTCAGTATCCTTGCATTATATTTTTGTGGGTTTGTGTCGAACAGCTTCGGTCGGATGTAAAAAGAATCTTGTTAGCAGCCGAGTGGATAGTGAAAATCGAGATATCACCTTCCTTTGGTAAGGAAGAGCAGGTATGCTAAAAGAAGCTCAGTGGTTGACTCACCTGAAAGTTTTGTAGATGGACAATTTCCAAAATGGCTAATTTCTCATCAACTTCTTCAAATACCACTGCAAAGTGATCGAGGTTCCCTTTGAAGATATAATTCGAACGTATAAGGAAATAAATAGGAATAGTTGTTTTTCACTAGAAGAAACACTCCCCATTTCTAGAAGAAGGTTAATGGACGTTTGTAACCTCTATAATTGTCTTAATGAAGTTGCTAATGAAATTATCAAGATAGGAAACTAGCATAAAACCGAAAACAACTTGTAAACGCGATAGCTTACGGTTTGCTTTGCAGTGCCTCGTACAAGCGGTATTCATGATATTCAATAGCATGTTTATATATCTATTGAATATCCTTTGTTCTAACTATAATGAAATTGGATACGAAAGGGTGTGCGTGCATGCTTTTATGTGTGATTGCGTACCAGGAATTCTCTATGTGCAATGTCAGCCATATTGACTTATATTCATTTCAAAACAATGAAAACATAAAGCAGCATTTCATATAACAAAAATAATAAGTGAGATATAGATGGATTTTTCAAGAATATAATATAATAATATTCCATCTATATTCACATAGTCAATGTTTTCTTTATCCTTTATCATCATCGGATTTCATGATATAATTTATTTTTTTTTGCGTTCTCTCATAATTGTCAAAATCCCGAGATGCTTGCATGATTGATACATTTTGTAAATTTGTGTTAGTCGTAGAATCTCTAGATAGTTCTAAAGCATTTACTTCTGGTTGGTCTGGAGAATTTCGCGTGATATATGTTGTTTTTTTTTTTTCATTTTTTTAATAGGATGTGATTGTTATGACAGAACATCTACATTAATCCGACAGACCAACATGTGTCCATGGAATCATCTCGTGATAATTAAATGCGTAAATATGTGTTGAATGAGAAAAATATGCGAAGACAGTAGGTGTGTGAAAAAACAAGAACAATACGAAACGACACACTGCCAACACACACACACACACACACACACACACACACACACATATATATATATATATATATATATATATATATATATA
>NC_068987.1:6131288-6136358 GCF_001194135.2 Octopus bimaculoides
TATACATGTATATAAATATATCTATATATACATATGTATATATATATATATATATATTTATATATATTTATATATGTATGTGTATATATATATATATATATATATATATATATTTACATATATATGTACATGCATATATGTGTGTTTATGTATGTATCTTCGCTTCCATTCTCTCATTGTGCTATTGATATTTCAATGAGTTTCTATTGATAAAAGTAAATATAATTTACCAGGTATTTATATAGAGAAGATATACACGAATATGTTATTTACTATATATGTATGCCCTGTGTATATGTATGTATGTGTGTTCTTGTGTGGTTGTGTGTGAATGTATGTGTGTACGTGTATGTGTGTGAGTGTGGATGTGTGTTGTGGGTTTGAATATTAACACTTCGTCGAAGGATGCACAATAAAATGAGTCTTCAATAAATATAAATATAGACGCAGGAGTGGCTGTGTGGTAAGAAGCTTGTTTCCCTACCACATGTTTCCGGGTTCAATTCAATTCCGCTGACCAATGCCTTTTGAGTGGATTTGGTAGACGTAAACTGAAAGGAGCCTGTCGTATATATATACATGTGTGTGTGTGTGTGTGTGTGTGTGTTTGTCTGTCTGTGTTTGTCCCCCAACATCGCTTGACAGTAAAAGCTGACCACATTCGGAATCGAACTTGAGACATACAATGTTGAAACTAAATGAAGTGCGGTATTTAATCTTTCCAATATTTCTGCAAATTTCACTTAATTACTTGATACCAAAGTTTCAGATGTAGTAAATTTTGACAAGAGCTTTTGAAAATATTGAATATGTCAATGGAATATTCCAAAGACTATACAGTTTTTTTCTATAATTGAATTTCTGAACATTCTGTTATTTTCATTTCTATATATTAGATTTTCTTTGCACATTGCATCTGTGAACTTTTCTCTTCAGATCAAAACTGTGGCTGCCACATTATTATATAATATAATGTAACGGAATAGAAGTAATGACAGCGCATTTCCGGTAAATCTTATTTGCAAATTCCATTCTAAAGACAGGAAGATGCGAAAGCAACCATTTCAAAGTGACATTTAGAACAGTCTTGTTCTTGTAATTGTTTGTTTTTTTAATAAAAATTACATCTGCTTCTATCCATAGAAGTTAAATTTATAATTACTATAAATTCATACACCCATGTATTCGTGCATCTGATGTAAGCGTGTTTCAAATACTTCGTACCGTATTGTCTAGAAGCAAATTAAAAATTAAATGAAGCAGATTAAATCATATAAACAAATACACAGATTTATTCGATGTAACGAGTGAGCCTCTTGGCGGTTAGACGAACTGCTAAAACGTCAGCCAAATATCCCTCATCGAGGTTACATAGGATAATGTGATCCTATCTACATTATTTCAAGAAAAAGAAACAGAAATGATTAAAGATGTTACCTCTTTGATCATACGTCTGCTCAGTTAGAACTGCTCTGGGCTGAAAAACAACAGAAGCCAGAAATTTCTTGGTCATTTGTGTGAAGACCTGAAGCATGATTTCGGAATAATAACCTGCTGGTTTCTGCTCTGAAGGAAAATTTATTTAAACAGAACACTTATATGCAAGTTCAACCGCTAGCTAAACCCTTTGCTAATACTAGCAGCTAATCTCTCGATTTGTAACCACGTTCAGTTCCACTGCACGGCAACTTGGACAACTATCTTCTCCGGATTAACAAATGTTTTGTGAGTGACTTCGGTACACAGAAATTGTATGGAGGACTATTTCATATAAATATATATCTATGTGTATGTCTTCGTATCTGTGTTTGATCCCTTAACTTTTACCACTTGCCAACAAGAGTTGGTTTGTTTGCGACGTCGTAACCTAGTGGTTCGGCAAAAGAACTGATAGAATAAATAACCGACTTAAAAATAAGTGCTGTAGACTATCTGTTCGTCTAAACCCTTCAAAGCCGTAAATGAACGCTCGAAACAAGGCAGACACTCGGCAAGAAATGGAAACAAAATACAAAGAAGAAAATACGTAATAATAATAATAATAATAATAATAATAATAATAATAATTATTATTATTATTATTATTATTATTATTATTATTATTATTATTATTATTATTATTATTAAAATTGTTATTATTATTATTATTATTATTATTATTATTATTATTATTGTAGTTGTTGTTGCTGCTGCTGCTGTTGTCGTTGGTGTTGTTGTTTTTGCTATTATTATTATTATCATTGTTGTTGTTTTGTTGTTTTTATTATCATCTTTACTGTTGTTTTTTATTGTTGTTGTTATTACTATTATCACTTTTATTGCTGTTTTGTTGTTGTTGTTGTTGTTATTATTATTATTATTATCATTATTATTATTATTATCATTATTATTATTATTATTATTATTATTATATAAATCACTCTGAGCTAATATTGAAATTGAAGTATGTTTTTGATTTTTTATTTATCCAGTCCGTCGTTGCTGCTTTTTCTACGACTTACCATGACCTCTTTTCTATGAATAACGTCTACCTGCTTTGTCTCCTCTCGATCTTATAATAGTTATAGATTTCTAATACATTGGCAAATGTATTCATAAAGGAACAAAGCCGAAACTGATGTTACTAGCTAAAAGTTCAACGCAAAAACGATATATTGCATAGCAAGCGAAATGGACAACCTCTTTTCTGTTTAAATATCAACAAATTATGCCACGCTTCAATTTGATACGCCTTGTTACTATTCTGTCAATGATAAGTATAGCTGAAGACGTTTATTGCGTGAATATAGGAAAATTGACAGAAGACATCGTGCATCTGTCCATCTCATTTGCCTGAGGATAAATCAATATCTTGATTCACTGCTTTCTACAGCAGAGAGAAACGGTCTTTCTCGCTTCTTTTTTCCACGAATATTCTCGTAAGACGGAGAATAGTACACAAGCTGACTGAGAGCAAAAACTAAGGGTACGTGTCCGTGCCCGTGTGCTCGTGTGAATGTGGATCCGTTTGATTTGGGGCCACCAGGGGTGGGATTTGCTTCGCTTGTTACGTATGTTGCCACCACACGTTTCTGGATTGGCAGAACTGTAAAGTGCAGAATTAAATGTTCTGCCTTAATTTATATCTGTCCAACTAGATTCTGGCCTTCGATTCCCACATTACTGATAAGATACTTATAACAATTCAAGCGACCAGCTCTGTGGTCTTTATTTGTGAATTACTTCGTGTGCAAATATCTGTAGAATACGCAATCGTATATTTTCACAGGCCCATTTAAAGAACAGTAGGCCGTCTATTCAATATATATATATATATATATATATATATATATATATATATATACATACATATATATACATATATATACATACCGAATTGCTTCATCATTTATTTGCTTCCAATGTATTTCATAAATATGTCTCTCGTCGCTATATGTTCCAAGTAAGTGAATATGTGGCCCATACTTATGCCATACGAATCAGTTTGAATATGTTTGAGATACTTGGCCTGTAAAATGGACATTTTTCTCTACGGTCTGCCGTAGAATAAATTCTAGCTTTAAAACCCTCTTTTAATGCATTTCAAGCAATTGGCAATCGTCAGAACCGTATACTAGGAAAGATAACCATGAAGTTACTTTGAAAGTGTAAGCTATGGCTTCGCAGAAAATACCTAGAAATGAATGTTGGCCATTTATCACCTATTGCCTACAAAGAGAATTTTCCACCGACAAACTGCAGTGAAAATAGCCCTTTTACAATTTCAATATGTCCCAAACATTATTTGAATTTATTCAAAAGTTTATTAAAAGTTACAACATGTCTGCTACATGTTTATTACGGGTATTTTTTTATTAGATACGTGTGTCGGTATTTTTGTTCGTGTGTTCGTTCGTTTGTCCGTGTGAATGTGGATTTGTGATAAGAACGCCAACCATTTTATAATAAATGATTTTTAAGCAAGAATAAAATTAAATATCGAATAGAAATCATTTTATAAATATCTTTTAATTGAAATACAAATATTCAATGCAGAAGTTATTTTTTGAAACTAATTTAAATGGACAGAAACATGTTTAATTCCTGCAACCATTTCCAAACAAAATGTGTATGTATATGTATATCTTCTGTGCCTTTCAATAAATGCGCGACTATAATTGTGTTTTGCACGTGTCTGCGTGTACCTGCAACTCTGCGTGTTTGCGTGCATGTACGTGCGCTTGTGTATGAACACACATGCATGTATGTTTGTGCTTGCGTTTTTTGATTGTGATAGCATGTGATTTTATTAGAAATTCATAAAGTTTTGTGAGCTTAATAGAAGCTGTGATTAATAATTTGCAAGAATTACGTTATGGAAACTTGAAGCCATACCGAAAGCTAGAAAAATTTGTCTCATAAATATAACTAAATATTGTTCAATTTTAATTATTATGCCGTTTTCTTCTAAATTCGCTTAAATCGATCGCATAACTCTGTGCTTTCATTCTCATGAGTGCGTGTTCATGTATTTATAAGACGTGTGTGAATTTTCGTTATTATTTTATATGTTTATATTGTGTATTTTTTAAAATTATTTTTAACTAAACGGGTTATAATTTTTCGTTATGTTTATTATTAGATTTTTAGTTCTTTTATTATTTAAATTATAATTTCAGCACAGCTTTCTTTAAATAGATTGGAATTATTTGGAATCTTACTGTGGCATTACGTCAGCAATGGATTTACTGTGGTAAAACTTCCGAAGTTGGTGACCCTGAATGCAGTGTTTTAAGACTATTCTTCCCGATACAATTCTATATTTAAAAGATGAGGAATTATGTACATTATTTACATTAATTACATTTGATGGATATTTGTCCTCATCTTGTTTTTTGTTTAACACAACGTTTCGGCTGATATACTTTCCAGCCTTCATCAGGTGTCTTGGGGAAATTTCGAACCTGGGTTCTCATTCCCAAGGTATTTTTCGATTGTCAAGCAAAGGTGGGATGACATACACAGACATACAAACACACAAACACACACACATCCATGTGTATATATATATATATATATATATATATATAC
>NC_068987.1:6136425-6138797 GCF_001194135.2 Octopus bimaculoides
GTGGTTGGTAACCGTGTGTTTGTGTGTGTGTGTGTGTGTGTGTGTGTGTGTGTGTGTGTGTGTGTGTGTGTGTGTGTGTGTGTGTGCGTGCGTGCGTGCGCGCACGTGTGTTTGTCCCCACCATCACTTGACAAGCGGCTTTGTTTTTTTTCCTCCTGTAATTTAGATGCTTTGCACAACAGACCGATAGAATAAATACCATTCTTAAAAGGAATATCAGGCTTGATTTGTCTGACTAAAACCCTTTCAAGGGGGTGCACCATCATGGCTGCAGTCCAATGATGGAACCAAGTAAGAAGTAATGAGTAAAAGATATTTTCTCCAATTCGGCCCCTAAATAACATTTCTTAATTTGTAAAAACATACCGAAATATTCACCCAATTTCCATTCAAGAAATTTGATGGGAAACCTCTTGACGAGTTAGCGAGCATTGTCTTCAAGCAATTCCCATCTTATATTGATCAGTTTCAATATAAAGTAATTACTTTCTGCCAACGAACACTGTTTATCTATTTTCGTGTGGGATATTCCAAACAGGGTTTCGGAATAGATATCCAATTACCTCGCTTTTGTTATATGTGTGTAGGTGACGAGATAAAATACCTGGAGCAGAATAACAACAAACATACGAAACATACCAGTAATGGAAACATAGGAGCATATTATTATTATTATTATTATTATTATTATTATTATTATTATTATTATTATTATTATTATTATTATTACAGTCATCGCAAACCAGAAGTAATGTTAATGAATATGAAATCTTGAAGAACATAAGTCTATAAAAATATAATGACAGTGACAAAATGAAAAGCTATCAGAAAATATAATATGGAATATTTATGAAGAAAGCGCCGAATAGCAGAAATAGTAGAAAACCTATGTGTTATGGAAAAGGATAGAAATTCAGATCAACAATTACGTATGAAAAATAACGATAACAAAGATATTGAAGTGCTAGTTTTAAAATATTTAATTAGTCTTATTTCGAGTTGATATTCCCTTTACGAAGGCACGGAGGAGACCAAGAGAACATGATTTAGATGATGGGTCCATTAAGATAACTTGTCGGATCATTGCGCATGATATTTTAAACGCCGTATATGTTACGATGTAGAATTTAGGACTGGGGATTTCATTTCATGGGTCTTCACTGCCAAAGTCGGGTGATATACGTGTGGAGAAGTATTGTAATGCTCAGGCACTGTAAGACGCGCTTATTTATAGTAGCCACTGGCAATTATTTAATTCTTGCCGTTGTTCATTGTTATTGCTTTATTATACCTTTTATTAAACGCTTTTTTGTGTGCTGGCTGTATCCGTTGTTTACAGACATGGTCTGTTACGTCAATGATGATATCATTGATTGACTTTATATTCCTGTATTTTACTAAGCATTTTAGAAAGATGATGCGCATGTAATGACCAAATTGTGCTTCTGATATACAGTAACATTCTTTATATTTGTCCCCACATCTCTTACACCATACAACGTAAGAACACTGGCACATATCCATGCTGCGTATCAAGAAGACGGCCAGTGTACATGGGTTTTTTTGTCACAGAAGGGCAGTTTCTATGATAGACGTTTCTATAGAAGGAAATGTCCTGAGCCGGTCAGCTCTATATCTATGTTGTTGAGAGAGATGTTAGATACAGATATTAGCTGTAAGGCGGTTAGAAGAAAGAAAGAAAGAAAGAAAGAAAGAAAGAAAGAAAGAAAGAAAGAAAGAAAGAAAGAATTAGGCTTTTCATATCGAGTTTTGATTTGTGTTAGAAACCTTGTCTCAAAATAAATTTTGAATCGAAGCGGAAAAGCTTGAATTCTGTGGAAAAGAGAGGACCGGTCAGATGTGTGACAAAAGGCTGGAAGTTGATGACGAGTTGTGGTGTCACCGTTGATGGACTTAATGGCAGTAGCAACGCTGCTGCATCTGTCAGAGTTGATGTTTATGATTAGAATTGCTGTAATAAGGATGTTTTGGTTTAAGTTATTTCTTCTTGTGATCGACACCAACGTTGTAGCATCGCTCTATAGCTACACTTGTTTCTCAAAGATAAAAGACCAGGAATAATATTCTTTGTGATGTGCATTCTAGTATTTTGTGAACGGCGTGGTGAAGTTGATGTCGAAGGATTGTTTTTTTTTATCTATAAGTTCTATATAATAGGCGTACGCGTGGCTGTGTGGTAAAAAGCTTGCTTATCAATCATATGGTTCCGGGTTCAGTTCCACTGCTTCACACCTTGGTCAAGTGCTTGCTACTATAGCCTCGGGCCGACCAAAGCCTTGTGAGTGTATTTGGTAGACGGAAACTGAAAGAAAGCCCGTCGTATATATATATATATATATATATATATATAT
>NC_068987.1:6139038-6150708 GCF_001194135.2 Octopus bimaculoides
TGTGTGTGTGTCTGTGTCTGTCTGTGTATGTATGTATGTATGTATGTATGTGTTTGTGTGTCTATGTTTGTCCCCCCAACATCGTTTGACAATTAAATAAGCTATATCACATTGTCTCAGTGTCCTATTTATAGGACACCGAGTATTTCCATTTCTACTTGAAGTAAAGGAGTTTTAATATTTTTTTTTTCATTTTAACCTATTTTCAATCATCTGTAAAAGTTTTAAAATAATATTCAGGAAATTAAGTACTCTGGGACTTAATGGGATAAAGCAACAAACTCTCAGAATTGTTACCACAACGGAAAATATTGTTTAGCAGCAACATTTCTAACTTTACGTTCTGGACTTAGTGGCTTTGGGCCAAAATTTGAAGCCAATATGGAGGTACATAAAACACGACATGCATGTAATATGCAGTTAGGCACGAATTAGATTTGATATATGCACCAACTGTTTAGATTTTATTAGCAATGCGTTAGTGATATCTTTATTCGAATTTTCATTTAGTGTATTATCATTCATGTGTTGTTATTGATTCGGAAGATACAGCAAATGTTCTATCAATGTGATTGTGTTTGTATTTGTGTAGAATTAACTGTCTGTATGAGGTTGTGTAGGATCTACGATGTATATGTGTGTGTCTGTGTGTCTGTGTCAGTATATATATGTTTGGATATAGGTGATTAAGTATCTGTATGTATATGTATGCCGTTACAGGTCTTTATGCTGTTCCATATGCACATACAAATATGTTTCCTTTCAAAATTATTAAATTATAGCTATGGCCACGCTGAAGAAACGAAGTCTCTTTGTTAGTTTCTTAGTTTTTTTTCTTTTTGTTCTTTTTTTTTCAATAACTTATCAATTCTTCAACTTTCATTCCTTTCTTCTTCCAACGTTTATTTGTTCTGTCGCCTTTCTCTCCTTTTCTTTAACCCTCACTTCTCTCTCTCTCTCTCTCTCTCTCTCTCTCTCTCTCTCTCTCTCTCTCTCTCTCTCTCTCTCTCTCTCTCTCTCTCTCTATCCGTCTCTTTTTCTTTCTCTCTAACACACACCAGTCTAACAAACAACTGTATTACTTTTATTTTTCCGTAATAGCATCATTTCACATTTCATTTTATTTTTATTTGTAATTTCAACTTACTTTCCTGCCGCCAAAATATAAATGATTTATCAGCATCCGCTGTAACAAATAAAAATAGATAAATGAATTTAACAAGAAAATTATAAGGAAGCGAATACGTAAGACATAAAAGCCTTTCTCTCTATGAAATTCAACGAATGAAACAAACAGCAGATAATTCTCTTCCTTGCTACTTTTGAACTTCGCTAGAAATAGCTCTATACACATAGCCAGACAAGTGATTTAGAGCTTTTGAAGGGAGAAGAAAAAAAAGAAATCAATCAATTTATTGGAAACTGTTTTCAAAATGCATTTATTTTTAGAAAATGATAAATAAGTACATAAGTAAATAACGTTTGTGCGGCTTACTCGCAAACATCAACGCCATACTTGTTAATTAAATATATTTCATTCTGTGAACGTCAACCTGATAAACAACAACGTATAGATGTTGGTTGGGTTGGATATAAGCGCAGGCGTGGCTGGGCATTAAGAAGTTTGTTTCCACAACCACATGGTTTAAGGTTCAATCCCACTGTCTGGTCCCCTTCGGTAGTGTCTTCTACTATAATCCTGGGCTGGCCAATACCGTGTGAGAGAATCTGGGAGACGGAAACTGTGTGGAATCCAGTGATATATATCTATTCTTTACTTGTTTCAGTCATTTGATTGCGGCCATGCTGGAGCACCACCTTAAAGGGTTTTAGTCGAAGAAATCTACCCCAGAACTTATTCCTTGTAAGCCTAACACTTGTTATATCTGTCTCTTTTGCCCAACCGCTTTGTTACGGGGACATAAACACACAGTATCGGTTGTGAAGAGATGGCTAGGGGACAAACACACACACACACATAAATATACACACACACACACATACATACATACATACATACATACATACACACACACACACACACACATATATATATGTGTATATATATATATATATATATATATATATATATATATATATATATATATACACATATATATTAATAGAAACAACAGGCTGCAATGTTTCACCAAAAAGAAGAATTATAATTATGTGACTAAATGTGACTAGGGTATTAGGAAGCACTTGCATTGCTAGAAATAGAAGCTACAATGCTCTCATACTGTAGTTATTTAAAGTGGATTGATTCGGTTCCCTGCGGCTTAATGTTTCCTAGGCTTCTGACAGAAACTTAGCTCGTCAGTCTGACATGCTGCCGTACAGTTTCCGTCTAACAAACTCGCTCACAAGGCATTGGTCTACCAGGAATTATAGTAAAAGACACTTGTCCTTGGTGCCGCTCAGTGGAACTGAACCCGGTAACACGTGCTGGCAATGCGTACGAAATATTTTTTTAATTATTTGCTAATTTAAGTGGAAGAGAAAATCGATGTAAATGATCCGAGCCATTTTAATTAATTGCAGAAATTTTCTAAAACAACATCAATGAGTTGGTGTAAGAAATCGTAGTTGTTGTTGTTGTTGTTGTTATTGCTGTTGCTGCTGCTGCTGTGTTCTTGTTGTTATTCTTCGCTGTTGTTGTTGTTGCTTATGATGATGATGCTGTTATTTTTGTTTTTATTCTTCTTATCGCTGCTGCTGTTGTTGTTGTTGTTGTTGTTGTTGTTGTTGTTGTTGTTGTTGTTTATGATGATGATGCTGTTGCCGTTGTTGTTGTTGTCGATGATGATGACGATGATCATGATACTCTCGTTGTTGTTGTTGTTGTTGTTGAAGATATTGCCGGGGGTTTTTTACCGTTGTTGTTGATGTTTTTAACGATGTTGTTGTTGATGCCGCTGTTGTTGATGCTGCAGTCGTTGTCCCTGCTGCTACTGTTATAGTTGTCGTTATTGTTGTAGATGAATACTTGACAGGTAATGATTTCTAACATTTCCAAATAATTTATGGGTATTACTGGTATTTATGGACGTCCATGTGTTTCCTCTACACCAAATTTTACTCAAGCTTTTTCATTTCCTGAACGCATCATCCAATACAAATCTGAGAAACATACGGTAGTATCTTAGTAACAGAGAAAGAAACTCCTAAACGATTGTGTACAATAACAGTAAGTAACAGTCGTTGTATTTAATGTGGACAGTTATTTCCTTCTTCGAACAAAACGTGACAATTGAGTTTTATTGTCGAACATTCATTGGAAGAGGAGGAGGGAACGTTTGTCAGCTTTTGATAGTCAGGAAATCTGAAGCTTCTAGCATGAAATATTCTGGAGAGTCAATATAAATGTAATTCTCGGCAAACAAACAAACAACTATTTATTAAGAAAGTGCAAATTAGTTTTGCTCTCATAAAACATCATTTTGTGGTGGCTGTTTTCTTGCTGTTGTTATTACTACTGCCACAGCTGCTCCTGTTATTGTTGTTGTTGTTGTTGTTGTTGTTGTTGCTGCTGTTATTACTACTGCTGTTACTGCTCCTGTTGTTGTTTTTCTTGCATCGGAAATATACCTTACTTGTATGAGGCAAAAATAAATTAGATGGAGTGAATTGGTTGATTGAAAAAAAAAACATCTCATAAGAATCAATTAATTTAAATGAAACCATTTTATTGCAAAACTATTTATTTTGTTGGATAAATTGTTATTATCATCGATCAATATATATATAGCGAAGAACATTCCAAGATGCATAACAACATTGACTTAATTACTCCACTTAAAATAAAACTAGTTGCTAAAGAAACTGTACAGAGAAAAAAAATCATTACTTCAGCGAAACATTTTATGCAACATGAACAACCTTTTATGCGTCGTGAGTTTTCTTTTCTAACCAGCAATAGAGATAATCAAAAATAATTATTCTTATTTTCTCCTAAAGGTACTTTAAAACGAAGATGTAATACGTAAAATTGATTAAAACTCAAGTTACACAATGGATTTAGGGAAGTTTCTAACAATTTTTAGATAAGTTTCAAACAACTTTTAGGGAAAGTTCTTACAGAGATATAGATATATCTCTGAGAAAAGAACTTGAAGACGCAAGAGAGAAAGAAAGCAAAGCACTGGAGGCTAGTGAATGTTTCATTCCATCATTTTATTTGTTAACTAAATATTTAGCATGAAAATTGTAACAAAACACTTCAAACGCTTAAGATATTTGTGCAGTAGATTATTGGTGAACTATGAAAAATGTGTTTTGAAGTCAGAGAAATAAGATCGTCTCTAGTAGAGTTTAGTACATTAGTGTGCACATTCTTATGAAGTTGGGTGCCCTGCCTTGTTTTAATGGATCTCCCGGACAACGCTGAAAGAATTACAGTTACTGCAGCTCCTACGAATTATATTATCTTTGTAAAACGTATTTATCTTCTTACAGAGGTTGAAAATGAAGTTTCAAGAAATATCTAACAGAATAGTTTCATTTTATTATAAAAGAGAATGTTACGAATTCCTAGATTTACCTAAAGTCATTAGAGAAAAGCAGACGGTACCGAGAGCTTAGTTATTACCTAACGGAACTAACCATTCCACCGGCCTTAACTGGACGACTGTATTTAAGTAGCACAATAATATAGAGTAATATACATAGAAAAACAATTATTTATTCACTAAAGGGAGGCAATAGATGAACTAAAACTCCGAGATGATTGTCCCCACACTGAAAATGCAGGAGCTACTCAGAGGTATTGAAAGGTCTTCTGAATCTATTACAATGTCGGAAACACTTTTATTTCATTAGCGAGTATCTCATGGTCAAAAGCGTCTTGACCCTTAACTTTCACGCTTGACCTGAGTGTAGAGTATCTAGGATTGAACTAATCTTTGCCTACGAAGAGTCCTACCAGCAATCTCTTGTCCATTACAGCTAACTTAAGTTGGCTTCAACACTAACCAGACGAGTACTTTTAAATAACATAATGGTCTAAAGAAATTAATATACAAAAAAGTTATTTATTCGCTAAATGGAGAAATATATTACAAAATACTTAGAAATGAATATAACATTTTTCGTATAGAATGAGCGGATAATGAAAAATAATTAAGACGTTTTCAATGGCTATTCATGGAGAAAGGTCGATGTAGGAATGATAGTAAGCGAACATATATTCATTTGCGTAATAGCCATTTAATTAATATACTCATTAACAATGTTCATTTAATAAGTTCCTTTAATTGTTCCATGGCGTTATCTTAATTTAAGAGCTGTTGCTACTGGTTTTAATTAATATTGAAGATTTACTGAGTATAATCGGGAAGCCATTAAGTCTTAGCTGTACTTGAAAACTCGGTGACTATTTGTTTCATGCATTGTAATATCCTTCAGCGCGTAACGGATGGTGGGTCATAAAACTACTTTCTATTTTTGGTTTTAAGAACAGGGAAACAATTTTGAACTTGAGTTTGCTTTTTCACTTGATTTAGACTAAAATTGGCTGATTTCAAAACTACAATTCTATCGCATCAGTTTTTTTTTTTCCTACAGCTGTCTTTTTGAATAAGCACAATTATACCATTCGTCCGTAAGTAATAGAGCTGGTCATTTGCTTTTATTATAATAAATTGATAGACAGTCTGAGATAGATATCTTTGGTATTTTAGAATATATTGCATTTTATAAATCGTTTTTAACGGTGGAATTAGACGTAGATAAATCTATAAATGATCCTTTCCGCTAAAGGTAGAAGGCCTGAAATTTTGACTACATCCAACCCAGTGATTCAATGGTACTTACTGTGGTGCATAATAATCGCGGCTTGTTTTCAACAAATTTTAATTCAACAAAAACAATAACAATAGTTAACAAAAACATCTTTGAATGGTGGTTTGACCGTCTGCCGAACAAATTGGAAGCAGTAATTGAAGTAGATAGTGAATATGCTTCGGAATAATCATTTAAAGATGTGTTTTTGTTACATGTTGTTATTGTCTTTGTTGAATAAAATTTGTTGAAAAAAAGCCGCAATAATTATGCAGCAACTCTATAATTTATCGACCCCGAAAAGATGAAAGGTAAAGTCGACCTCGGCGGAATTTGAACTCAGAACGTAAAGACGGACGAAATGCTGCTAAGCATTTTTTCCAGCGTTCTAACTGTTCTGCCAGCTCGCCGCCTTCATATGCTTTAGAATAATATATTGCATTTTCTTACGGTATAGTCTAATTGGGATTCTTTTGTGCTGCTAAATATTATTTTATATAATAGGTTAGTCTAGGTGGTCTCAGAAGCACCGGTTTTACGTTATAAGTTTGACTTTCTTTTAATCCAATTAGGTTTCTGGGATCCTACAAAAAATACTTTATGCAGGGGCAGGATACAAACAGGTTATCATGAAACTGGTTCCCAAAACTGAGCTCACCATATCTTGCTAACAAATCACTTTCTAATTACGTTTTGTGCATTATTAAAGTAAGTTTTATCCCTTAATAGCTCTTATATGCAAGCTGGACGGATTATGACATAAGAATATAATACTTTTTTCGTCGCTACTTAAAGATAAACTAAAATATGAGTCGATAAGTAAATAACCTTTTTACACGGACTACTGCAGTCCGTTAATCTGACAATGAAAGCATTGCTAATCGAAGTCGACGCATTCTTGTTTTCTCACGGCTAACATATTGATTTGGTTATCAAAAGATTTATTACAAGAAAGACGCAACTATAAACTATTTTCATGTGTCAAATGAAGGCGATATAGTTCTTTGTGCACGAGGTTTTATCCAGTTCTCCACAAACAGGCAGCCGGCTAAAAATATAAACACGGCCAGTAATGATGCTCCTAAGGAGCTGACCAACGCTACGATATTACTTTCCTCTTGTTTACTGTACATACTCTGAACCAGTTGCAGTCTTTTTCCTTCATTCGAGAAGAGACCAAGAAGCTTGCAACCTTTTATAAATGTAAGATCTTCATCAAATAGTCCATCGCCATCGTCGTCTTTTTGATTATTTAGTTCTTCATCTGTCCTACTGTCGCAGTCCTCATCGATGCCATTACCCAAATCTAACCTATACAAAGTGGATAGTTGTATGTTGGTCAACAATGCTACATCGGATGGATTCAGCCATGTGAATGAATCGGTAATTAAATTTCGCTTTATATTCGAAGAAGAAATCGATTCTAAAATCGAAATCAAAGTTAAGTTTGGACAATTAATCGTTGGAAAGGAATGTATCGGAAATGGATACATTCGCTTAAAAGTTTGGTTCACCATCCCGAAATAACCATAAAATGACACAGATTTCAAATATTTTTGCATTGTTGAATTTTTACTCTGATTTGGGTAAGTAATCGACCATTCTGCAATGTAACGATTGTAAACAGTGAAATGTTTAGAGTTATTCAATACTGGCACTGACAAAAGATTTGGTGTCGCTTCAGTAGAACCATTGCAGTGATTGTAAAGAATAAAAGTAAAGCTTTGATAGACACTGCTTGAAGCTAATAACAGATACTTTAAGTTTAAATACTGTAAAGTTGGTGGAATACAATGCAGCGTCATTGCGTTAGATTGGTTCAGTGTATGGTGAATGTGAGTCAGCAGCAAGACTCCTTTTTCCGAGTGAATAAAAGCGAAATCTCCTGCAGAAAGAGATAAAGAAAGCTGCTGCTGGGAAGCTTCTAATGTCTTGGATTGTTCTCCGTTTTTTGTCCGCCATGTAATCTTGGTGTCACTTTGTAAAGCTACGAAAAGAAAAAAAATAGGTTAATTTTGTGCAAATGCTATGGAGTGCAACATACGTCTTCATTACTGACCCTCTTTCAGCCAACCACACTAATTTCTGCTTTCACATGAGAATATATTATCCATACATGTATTCTTTTATACATGTATGCCTATACAGGTTATATAAATGTGTTTCATCATTATTTTTCGGCGTAAACGAAGTCAACGTGAGATCGAAAGGAATTCACGAATTTCTTGGAATTGAACCCACATCAATCATGTTGAAATTATTGTCTTTCCTGATAACGCTTTTGTACCTCTTCACAGTATACACCTCTTATGCATTTACACAGAATAAGAATGTAAAGGATTCTGCAATCGAAATTCAGCCACGGCACCAAAAGACAGAAATGGTCTCGCAAATACACAAGAGTCAAAAGAAATGCAGACTTACAGTATTAATGTATCAATGGATTAAATGGAAAACAGACAAGTTACAAATAGTTTTTCTGAGTAGGGTATTCTTTTATTCTCTTACTTCTTTCAGTTATTTGACTGCGGCCAGGCTGGAGCACCGCACCGCCTTTAGTCGAAAAAGTCAGCTCCAGGGCTTATTATAGCGGTCTCTTTTGCCGAACCACTAAGTTAAGGGAACGTAGACACACCGACATCGGTTATTAATCGATGGTGGGAGTGGACAAGCACAGACACACAAACATATATATATATATAATAATAATAATAATAATAATAATAATAATAATAATAATAATAATAATAATAATAATAATAATAATAATCATTTCTATTATAGGCACAATGTCTGAAATTTGGGGAAGGGGGATATTTAATAATAATAATAATAATAATAATAATAATAATAATAATAATAATAATAATCATTTCTATTATAGGCACAATGCCTGAAATTTGGGGAAGGGGGATAGTCGATTACATCGACCCCAGTACTCGACTGGTGCTTAATTTATTGATCCCGAAAGGATGAAAGATAAAGTCGATCTCGGCAGAATTTGAACTCAGAACGTAGGGACGGGCGATATACCGTTAAGCATTTCGTCCGGCGTGCTAACGATTCTGCCAGTTCGCCGCCTTAATAGTAATAATAATAATAATATTGAACGCACATGCACAATGTATGCGCTATGCTGGTTAGTCATCGGTCGGTTGCGTGAGAGGAAAGTCAATCACAGACAGGCAAGACAACTCAGCCAAGCTTCGTTCAGGGTCGATGGACATCGCTGTGTCGTCAATTTTGTGACTTTATTAACATCACGAATCCGAACCGAACCTGATGCAACTTGAATAGCTTATCAATGATTACATGTAAAATAGTGCAAGAACCGTTTGCTGGTAAACCCGAAGGATGCCTACGTGGGGATAAATCCAAATATGAATTAGAAGCAGCTCGAGTGTTGTACACAATATCGAACACACATACGCTCTCTTTGTGCCTTGTTAGATCGTCGGTCGGCTGCGTGAGGGGAGAAACAATTGAATATATGAAAGATGAGGCGATATAAATTGTATTACATTTTTCCCTGAAGGGAGAGAATAAAATTGCAGATGTATGACAATACTTTACCTTTGAGACAACTAAAAGTGACGTATACGGTGCGAACATATTACTGTGTACATCAACTTTCATCTTGGTGTGAATAAAAGGCGAAAAGTAATATTAAGAAAATTACGGAATATATATAGAGGTATAAACTTGAACAAAATCAAAGGAAGACGAGGAAAACGAAAAGAAAATCTGAACATTAAAATAATGAATTTATTTGTAGACCAGAGAATTTAGCAGCTCTGGCAGATTGCGTTTGAAATTTCATTAGCGCATCTTTTAAGGAGATATACGACCATCACTGGCTAATAAATAGCCAACCACGCGTTAACGTTAATAGAAAGTCAATCGAAAGATTTTTAATAAAGAGATCTTTTAAAATTTGTATATATCTTTTCTTATTTTCTATTATCGTCTCTGACTTGTTTCAGTCGTTGGACTACGGCCATGCTGGAACACTGCCGTGAAGGGTTATAGTTGAACAAGTCAATACCAGTAGTTACTTTTCTTACTTTCTGGTATTTATTCTAGCTGTCTCTTTTTCGAAACCATTAAATTACGGGTACGTACAGACCACCATCTGTTGCCAGGTGATGGGCTGCAGACAAACATCGCACACACACGGGAGTAGGTGAAATACTTTTGTTTTTGATATTTTTTAAAGTTTGAACACGAAGTAGAAAATCCCGGGGCTGTAATAGATGACACTAACACCAAAATGTCGCGCAGTGAGACTGAAACCGAAATCTCGTAATTGCAATGTGATTTTCTTAACCACCAAACAGCCAAGTGCGCCTATAAATAAATGTTTATCCAGCAGCAAAAATTGCGCGGGGCAACAGCAAATAATAACATATAACATACGTAGGTGCAGGCGGGCGTGGCTGTGTGGTAAGAAGCTTGCTTCCTTGTCACGTGGTTCTGGTTTCAGACTCACTGCGTGAGACATTGGGCAAGCGTCTTCTGCTGTAGCCTCGGGCCGACCAAAGCCTTGAGAGTGGATTTGGTACACGGAAACTGAAAGAAGCCTATCGTATATGTGTGTTTGTGTGTGTGCGCGTGTGTGCGCGTGTGTGCATGCGTGTATATGTGTGTGAGTATGTACATCTTTGCGTCTGTGTCTGTCCCTCACCACCGCTTGACAACCGGCGTTTGTGTATGTCTAGGTCCCCGTAACCTAGTGGTTCGGCAAAAGAGGCAGATAGAATAAGTACCAGGCTTAGAAATATGTCCCGGGGTCGATTCATTCGATTAAAATGCTTTAATGCGGTGCTGTAGCATGGCTGCAATCTAATGACTGAAACAAGTAAAAAATAACAGACATAAATAAATTAAACAAATGATATAAAATCTAAAATATTTACCCATGATATAAAGTATTGAGTTTATCTGGATCCAGTTGGGAACATACACAAAATACTGCCCAGTTAAAGTTGAAACCGGTTGAAGTGATTCAATCATCAAAATATGTTCATCGTTTTGGTGTTTTGAATATTGTCCGAAGATCACAAACACTGGCTGGTTAGCGACGAGACGAAAACCCGAGAGATTGCATTGGCATGAAATAGTAACCGTCTCAGACTCATTGAGAACTAAGACGTGAGAAGAAGGCGAGGTATTGACGAATGGTTTTAATATTGATTTCGATGGATCATATGATGGCGGTGTGGTTAATGTTAAAGTGGTGTTGTTGTTATGACTCATAATAACCGTGAAATTGAAGTAATTTGTTCCAGGCTGCTGGGAATTTGGTAAAATCGGGATAACGTATACGTATCCCAAGCTTGATAAAGAATAGACGAGATAGACGTCGTGAAGATACTCCACATAGACACTTATCACTTGGGATGAAGATATTTTGTAGCCTAGAAAATAAAATCATGTCTCATTAAATTAGAATATATCGTTGCTTTAAGAAATTATTTAGTTATAAAACCTGAAGCAGTGGTTACCAACCGGCGCCCACATGACCCTTAGGGATTCACATAAGATTCCGTTGTTAAAATTTATGCACAATAAATTGGTTATGCTTTTACAATACATAAAATATTTTTTTAGTTTTTTTATACAATATCTTATCAAATTTAATTATAAAAATACAAGAGGATCTTTTAGACATTGAATGGTTATGAGGGTCCCCTAGAGTAAAATATTAATCAAAGGGACTTTCTGCAGGGCACATCTAACGAAACAAATTACCTTCGTATAAAGTTGTATGTAAAAACAACACTAAACTGCAGAATTGCTCAATATTTTTTAGGGATGCACGCTTATTAAATTTTTACATGAAAGGTCATATTGACTTGGGAGTTTCCGCCGGATACCCTTCGTGTGTGT
>NC_068987.1:6150718-6151895 GCF_001194135.2 Octopus bimaculoides
GGGGGGGGGTGCATGTGCACGTGTGTGTGCGTGTGTGTGGTTATAGGTAAAAAGTAATTGAGAACCATTGATCTAGCGGGAAACTATATCTATTTAACAATTCCTCGACTACAATTTAGATTTAATGGAATCACGCTTGCGTAATGTACGTGACAGTCAGAGACAAAATTAATGTCAAAGCTGTAAATGTTGGATCCAGTAATCCCTCGACTATCGCGGGTGCTACGTTCTAAAAACTCCCTGCGATAGGTGAAAATCCGTAAAGTAGAAACAGTACTGTACTGTATATTATTATTATTATTATTATTATAATTTGTATATATCTATTTTATTACAAATGCAAAACAACACCACGGAGGAATCGGCGTAAGATTAAATAATAAGCCGCGGTAGGTGAACGATGATAGGTGAACCGCCACATGGCGAGGGATTATAGTTGCGTCTTGTAAGAAATCTTTTGATAACCAAATCAATATATTTATTTTATCATACAGTCGTAACTCAATGAAATCTTAGGTTGGCATGCACAAGTCTAATATACCACCCGCCAAATTCACAGGAAAAGATAATTAATTGTGGATCGTAAATAATTATGGATAAATTATTCATCTAATTTTGAAACAAAGCCAGCAATTTGAGGGGAGGGGAAATCGATTACATCGACCTCAGTGTTCTACTGGTATTTATTTCATCGACTCCAAATAAATGAAAGGTAAAGTCGACCTCGGGAGAATTTGAGCCCGGAACGTAAGGCCGGAAGAATTGCCACTAAGCATTTTTTTCCGGCATGCTGATGTTTCTCCTAGCTCGCCACCTTCATATCCTTCCTATTATAGGCACAAGACATGAAATTTTGTGGTTGGTGTGTGTGGGGGGGGGGAAGCTAGTCGAATATGTCGACACCATTACTTCACTAGCACTTGTTTTATCGATCCCGAGTGTATGACAGGTAAAGTCAACCTCGGAAGATCTTCAACTCAGTACGTGAAGAACCGGAAGAAATGCTGCTTGGCATTTTGTCCGGCGCAGTTAAGATACAACCAGCTAGCTACCGTAATTAAATTAAGAAAGTATACGTGTTTGCAACGGCACAGATTCTGAATGGGTGCCAAGTAATGGAATTAGAAGACCTTTCGTAGTCACAGTCTCAAATATATTCGAGAGGAAAGCTAAAAAT
>NC_068987.1:6152441-6154702 GCF_001194135.2 Octopus bimaculoides
TATATATATATACATACATACATTTATGCATATATAGATGTTTATATAGGTATATATATGTATATGTATATATATGTATATATATATATATATATATATATATATATAGATATAGATATAGATATAGATATAGATATGTATACACGTATATATGTGTGCATGTGTGTGCATGTATGTGTGAATTTATACGCAACACACACCTTTATTTACTTACATATACATCACATAATGGTGTGTACGCGCGTGCATGCAGGAGCATATATGAGAGTAACCTCATTCAATCTTATCACAGTTATTTATTTTATAAATATAGCCACACACACGCGCACACACATACATCCACACGCATGCACACATACACACGCGTTAGCATATGAAGAATCGAGTAAACCGTTTTAATTAGTAGCCATAAATGCAACAATGTGAATGATTAAAATCAATATATCTAACAATGGTCATTGTTAATCATTGGATTAGTAACCCGTCGTTTTAAAGCTTGAACTTTCAATCTACTTTTGATTGCTATCATGTCTTTATTACATTATTGATCCTTCGTTGTTATCGACGATGAGCATTTAGCTGTTCGATTAACTGGACAGCCTCATCGTTAAATTTAATATTTACACAGTAAGCATAAGAAATGCAGTGTTGTGAATAAACAAACGTTTCCTTAGTCCTGAGTCCATCCCGCGTCTGGTGGCGCATTTGGGCAGACAACGGTCTCCACTGATCTCTCTCTCTTTCTCTCTCTCTCTCTCTCTCTTTCTCTCGCTCTCTCTCTCTCTCCCTCTCTCTCTCTCTCTCTCTCAATGTTTTCCAATTTTCTGTTTATTACTGCTATGTCTGCTTTGAACGATCTGCGCCATGTTGCTTTTGGTCTTCCTCTCTTTCTCTTTCCGCTAGGTGGGTCCCATCTAAATGCTGTTTTGGCGTGCCGTTGGTCTGGCATGCGGGAAAATGTGCCCAGCTAGTCTCATTCTTCTCTCTGCCACGATGTCTTGCAGCCTTCTTGACTGTTCTCCATGGAGGACTGCAGCATTTGTGATGTGGTCGCGATAGGAGATCTTCAATATTTTCCGCAAGCACCTCTGATGGAATACATCCAGTATCTTGGATATTGTTGATGTTACTTTCCAACAAACATTTAGATCAGTTTAATATGCATGGGACGTATCTGACACGTAAAAAGGCCGCACTCAGTGTTGTTTGCCATGGGGAAGAATTCTCAATTTAGATAATAGATGTTAGATTCTTTGCCTTGAACTTGCAAATGCAAGTGCTACCAGTTGAAAGCTCTACATACCGAATGCTAGCAAGTTTATGGGGTCATCCGGAGAAAATACGCTCACCACCTTAATAAATAAGAATATTGATACAGGAGTGAAAAAGAAAATTCATTTCTATTAACTGATACCCGGAAGTGCATTCTTCTTTTATCATATTGCTGCCTAGTCTACCCATATTTCTTAGTGAGCAAATTACAAGTCCATCTTAATTACAATATAGAAACAGAAAGGAAAAAAATGTGTTTAGCGACGACGTTAACTTTACAACAAAGCCAAGGATGCTTGTATTTTTCATGTTTCAAACGTCGGAAATCGATGCAATTAACAAAATCAATATGTACATACGAACACTGACCCAGTGCGTGGTGTGTGTGTGTGTGTGTGTGTGTGTGTGTGTGTGTGTATATGCACACGTATATAATACACACACACGTGTAGATATGCATGCATATATGTATATAAGTATGTTTGTATCTATCTATCTATTTATCTTTCTCTCCTCCGTCTCTCTCTTTCTATATATATATGTGTGTGTATGTGTGTATGTGTTTCTGTGTGTGTGTACGTATGTATGCATGTATTTCGCCAGTATGGATGTATATATGTATCTATCTATTTATCTTTCTCTTCTTTCTCTCTCTCTCTATATATGTATGTGTATGTCTATACGTCGTATGTGTGTGTGTGTACCTCGTATACGAATATATGTGTATGTATGTTTATGTGTACGTTTATCTCCCTACCACTTGACAATCCGTCTTTACTTAAGTCCCCAAAACGAAGCGGTTGAATTAAAGAATTCGACAGAATACCTATCAGATATTAAATTATTAATGAGAGTGATGTGTTTGACTAAACCCTTCAATGCAATGCTGCAGCATGGCCGCAATCCAGTAACTGAAACAAATAAAACAATAAAAGCTTACACACACATTTACATATATATATATATATATATATATATATATATATATA
>NC_068987.1:6154746-6156329 GCF_001194135.2 Octopus bimaculoides
GCAGGAGTGGCTGTGTGGTAAGTAGCTTGCTTTCCCACTATGGTTCAGTCCCACTGCATGGCACTTTGGGCAAGTGTCTTCTACTATAGCCTCGGGTCGACCAAAGCCTTGTGAGTGGATTTCGTAGACGTTTTCCACGGACAAACAAACAAACACGACTGAAAACAATACCTCCGCCTTCGCTAAGACGGAGGTAACAAAGATGCTCTAGAAAAGTGACGCGTAACTTACATTAACAATTTCATGGGTAAACTGTTGCTGGACTCACGCCTATGAGATCATGCACGTAGTACTTATGAGTATGGTTATTACATAAGTTAGAGCCGTCTTGAAACAGATGTCGAGATGTGACTTTACATAATTCGCTTCAGCTTCGTTTATTTTCTTCGTATTTTGTAATCTGTATTTTGTGTTCTTAAAGCTAATTTCGATACCGAGGTGCTGATCCTAGAGAGAATAATTTCCCATTCACTTGAGCACTAGCCTGTGATATTTACATTAAACTTATATCATTTTCTCCTACTCTCTACCTCTCTCTCACCCCTGTATATATATATATATATATATATATATATATATATATATATATATATATATATATATATATTGTTTGCTTTCCTATATAACGTTGTATATAAAGACACTAAACTGAAGGATTGCTCAATATTATTTTAGGGGTGCATGCTTATTAAACTTTTACAAGAAGAAAGGTCACATTGACTTGGGAGTTTCGGCCTGATATCCTTCATGTGTGTGTGTGTGTGTGTGTGTGTGTGTGTGTGTGTGTGTGTACTTGTGTGTGCGTGTGTGTGTACTTGTGTGTGCGTGTGTGTGTGTGTGTGTGTATGTATGTGTGTGTGCACTTATATATATGTATTATTTTATATGCATATACATACATGTTTTTATATATGTATGTGCGTGAGAGAAATGTGTGAGTATATGTGTGAAAGAGAGAGAGAAAAATAGAAAGAGAGCGAAAGCGAAAGAGAGGGAGAGAGAGAAAGCGAAAGAGAGAGAGAGAGAGAAAGAGAGAGAACTCATTATTTTAGAGTAATTCCCAGATATTGTTAATATGCACACTCTTATAAGTTCGATCTGACAATATATTTGAGCACTTTTTCAACGACGGTACAGTTATCAATCATCAATATTTTCTGGTCGTTCTCATTCCGAATCACTTCCAATGTTTGTACAAGATGCAATCGGTTGCTTTAAATATATATTCTAGCTACAATAATCTTTCAAAATGTCTGAATTTTATTTATAACACTAACTCGGTGAATCGAAAGTTAATTAAATGCTACCAAGATTTACCGACTTAACCGTAAAGCACAACACCAACTCAAGCAACAAATTATCCGGTCCGTTTCCATTACCACTAATGCGGTGCTTAACCGGCAATATATATGACAGTAAATGTATTATATCATGTACGAACTTACGAATCTGATAGGATAGAGACCGTGATGTAGAATAGATATTTGTATAAACAGTTTCCTCTGCTTCGCTCCTGCTTCGCTCCTGCTTCGCTCCTGCTTCGCTTTTGTTTTTACTTGAACATCTTTTTCCAAGTTATATTA
>NC_068987.1:6156476-6160548 GCF_001194135.2 Octopus bimaculoides
ATATATATATATATATATATATATATATATATATAAACAATATAGGAGTATATGCATATATATGTACATGTATGTATATACGTTCATCCACATGTACATATAGATACATAACTGGATACATGACGTGGCAAAAGAACAAGGACAAAAATGGTAAACAAGGTGCAACAAACAAGCAGGCCACATAGAAACATCCCCTTCATCAGCTGCCACCATTAAAGCTCCGGCGTTAAGCATATATTGTAGATGTATGCATATACAAGCGCATACATGCATGCATGCACAACAAACACATTTTGTTCTTGGACAAGAAATGAAATAACAAATACAAGAGTCAGAAATATCGCTAAGAGAAATTAGTTGGGTCATGTGATCATTTTTTGTTAGTTGTGTTATATGGGTCATATCTTGTTAATTGGGTCATGTGGTCATGGCTTGTTTTTTTGTTTTGGACAATTGTCAGAGTCGGTTGAGCATCAGATGAAATATCTCGTGATATTTATTATTTCCGCGTTTTTCTGCTCGTTGTGAATTTTGACAAGTTTAACGTCATTTTACTCCTTCAGAATTCGATCTCAGTCTAGGGTGGTTGGCTGGTGGAATCGATAAAGCATTTATGAGATATCTTGTGCCATTTGTTCTCAGTGAACCAATATTCCTGTGAAAAAAATAATTGTACTAAATACCTGAGAAGCCTTATTCAAATATGGCTTTTCAGGTATTTAGTACTACATTAGAATATGGCATAGCAACTACTCACCGCTTGTAAGATTCTCATCCAGACTGTATTCTCCACAGGGTAATGTAAAGGACCGAATATTATTGCCATCTAGCATAAATGTCATAGACGTTTCTGTAGAAAAGACCTTGATTTCTGTTAGTTGTGAAGTCATTGACCAAATCTTTATGTGGATTCCTTTGGTATATTTGCAGAAAACATTTGGTATTAGAAAATGCGTCCCACTTGATTGGTTGCATAGCGATCCTGGAAAGAAAATAATGATGGATAAAACTTCAATCATAAAATAAAATTACCAATGATTTTCTGTTTTTGCAGAAGGGCGGATGCGGTATTTAACCAACGACCACTGTATATACAGGTATTATTTGATCACTCTCTAATGGTTAGCACGCCGGACAAAATGCTTAGTGGCATTTTTCTGGCTTTACGCCCTGAGTTCAAATACCACCGAGGTCTACCTTGCCTTTCATCCTTTCGTGATCGATAAAACAAGTACTAGACAATTTCTGGAATCGATGTAATCGACTACCTCCCTTCCTTGCGAATCTCAGGCCTTGTGCCTATAGTAGAAAGCATTGTTTTATCACTCTCTTGTCGGGAGCGGGCTGAATGGAACACAAAGTTTGTTTAAACGGAATCATTTTTCACAAGTTAGTCTAAAGTTTTCAGAACTCTATACAAATGAATAAATAAAAATAGGTGCAATCGATGTGGTTGCGGTTCAATTTGAATATTATTCGGTCGATGTTTCAAAGAAAAAAGCGAAAGGAAAACTTTGATCGCAGATCTGGTGATAAAGAATTGGGGTAACTGTTTATCACAACGGGTGAATTGTGAGAGTCTGTAACAGAAAAATGAGTGGGAGAGATTTGTGGATTAATTAGACCAAAGCAGAACTATGTAGGTTGGTCTGATCGTCTATAAACTTTATGATTAATTCATGTAAATTTTCTAACAAAATGACAACAGACAGCGCACATAATGTCACTGTACATGTAACAGTAATAAACGTGAAAGCAGTTTCAATCAGGTGGGACCACTGCGCATTATAATACCTTCTAAAGCCGTCTGATTTTCAACATGGCCAAGCATTTATTCCGCAACAGATTTCCTAATTATATAGGATGAAAGCATCAATTTACTGATGAAGGTTTTTCTAAATATCAGAATGTTTCAAAACGCGTGATAGAGTTCTAGTAATATCTATGAAACGGTTCTGCTTTTACACTCATAAATATCGCAGACTACATTTAAATGAATGCATCATCACTCGCCATCAAGTTCCAACCACTAACTGTTTCTTTTCTCTCTTTTATCGGTAATGTTACTGTAACAGCTTTTGAATCTCTGGAGTAGCTCAATCAGAGCCCCCCATCCGCCCAATTTCACTTAGTTTTTGTCTCTTCTCACATTAACTTTTAAAATATGATGCGTAATCCACGTATTAATCACTTAATCTATCTATCCCTTCTTATATATGAAGCTCTGTGCTATCTCTAATTCACTGTCTACAAATATATTGTTGTTACAATAAATCATAGGGTGAGTAACCTGCAAATCTTTGGCCACACGAGGCCCGTGTGGCCATTAAGTGCGGCGTTCTGGAGAAGTGTGAATTTTGTATTAAAATATACATAATTACGTATGACTAAAAATGTTCAGATCTTTCTAATGAGTAAGAAAAACATCAAATATATATATATTGTGCACCTTTCTTTATTTTTCGTGTGATTTCAAATTCAAAATTCTAGTCTCACCAAGATTTTTCTAGAAGTGATTATCTCCCTTACAATAACTGGCCACTAGGGCACGTTACATTTTTATATTTTTCATTACATATTTATTAATAGACTCGGATTATTTTCTAGAGCCAACTTAATATATACAGTCGACAACTTTTATGAATACACCGTATTGTAGTATCACACATGGTTTTATAAACGATGTAGGAGCTTCGCAATATGTTTCACCTTTATCATCATATTCCTCCTCCTCCTCCTTCCTCCTTCCTTCTTTTTCTCTTCCCCTTTTCTCCTTAGCATTGTCGATATCGTCCTCTTTGTCGTCGTCTCTCCCGCTACCATTTATAATTCAATGTATTAGTCAACCCACAGAGAATAAATCTATTTAATTACCTTTAAAGTGGTACGCCAAACATAATCCGATGCTCATGGTAAACACTGGAAAAGAAATGGAAATCTATCAGGAAACAAGAACTGCAATACGAACAAGCAGACACAAAGCAGCAGGCAGCACGATCGAATCCAACGACACGTAACACAGAATGGTTTCGCAATACGCCGAGGTCGACTTTGCCTTTCGTGATTGATAAAATAAGTAGCAGTTGAGCACTGGGACACTAGGACTTAACCACTGTCCCCAAATTTCTTGCCTTGTACCAAAAATTCTTCATTGAACTTTATATTTTCTTAAGACATAAAACGTCCATTAAATTCTTTATATAACAATATATTGTCGTACTCCTCGGTATTTTTGGAGATCAATGGCCATGCTAGATTAAGAACATTGAACCACATATATCCACGTTTTTATGCATATCTTCAATTAAATCAACATTACTCACTTGTGTGACTGATGTGCATTATACAAATCATTTAAAACATGCAATCTAAATTTTTCTGAGCTAAATTGTTTTCTATAAACTTTACTGATGATATGCATATGCTTAGAGACAGATTCAATCTCATTGACAAAACAAGCCACGGAGTTAGAGGTTGCTACGTAAGAAACTAAAATAAAGCTAATTGGACGCTCATTGTGGTACTAGATGTGTAGCTTTATTCCTCTGCCGTTTCAGTATTTATCTGAAAGCCTAAGCGAAGTCGTTCATCATACATTAGAGAAAGGAAGAAAATGGCTAAACATTTTGCTGTCATCGAAGACCAATCTCGACTTTATTGATACGCCTACGCCGACGTTTGTGCGGTTTTTCGCCTTTGAACCTCATTAATTTCTTGCCAATCACATCTATAAAACTGTTGAAATTTCGTTTATTGATAAGAAAGATTTGTATTATTCACAGAAAAGACATTTAATTGCTTCTGAGTCAAGTTCTTAGCAACGTCGCTGGTTAGCCAGCAGTTACAATCGTACTTAGGAAGAAGAGGAAAGAATTTTTAGTTTGGTCAATAGAGAAAATATTTTCTAGGGTCATGCTTTAAATACGCCGTATGAAAAAAAAATGAACATTTCAAGTAGTGCATCAAGGATCGACTGAGCTCTTAAACAAACACAGACACGCGCACACATGCAGACACTACATACATACATAGAGTTCCGTGCTTTGGCACTTATCAAAGGTTTATATATATA
>NC_068987.1:6161161-6162363 GCF_001194135.2 Octopus bimaculoides
TATATATATATATATATCCAATCTTAAAAATATACCTGTTTTTAGATATAACTTTACTTCAGCCAAGTTTAAAACAATCAAATATATATTAGGCTAATTTAAATTCAGCGAAGAGATAAATACTACAATATTATCTTCGCGAGTTATTATTATTTACGGCTGAATAATCTCTCTTTACGTCAGCTATTTCTGCCATGAAATCCCTAGTGTGGTGGAAATTAGTTTATTTAGAGACAAAAATATGATGAGGCTGATAACTGCACGTTCACAAATTTTGTTGTAATTTTATACATAAATTCTATACATTAATCGCATCCTTTTAATTTTTATCGTTTACTTGTTTATAGCAACGGGATTGCGGCCATGATAGAGCACCGTCTTGAAAGGAGTTTTAGTGGAACAAATTCTCAGCAGTACTTAGGTATTTTTAACTCAGATACTTATTCTATCAGTCTCTTCTGCCGAACCCCTACGTTACAGAGACGGGAAGAAACCAAGTGGTGGTGGTGGTGGATGACAATCACAGACACAAAGACACACACTCATAGACATTTATTGAATTCACTCACAAGTCATTGGTTGGCCCTAGGTAGTCTCTCGCCCAAGCTGCAGCGCAATGGGACGGAAACCGGAACGACGTGGTTGAAAGCGAGCTTCTTAACCACACACCAATCCTGGTCACATTCATTACTGTGACGCTATCTAAGTAAACTAAATGTTGGCGGCATGGCAACAACTGAATCTTTGACCAATTACTATGGCATTCGCTTGCAGGAATGCGTTATCTTACAACATACAATTGCCAAATGGAATAAACTGGATTGCAGTGCCTATCTTCACTTATTGTGAAAAATGTTTGTTAATCCCTTCTACTATAGGCACAAGACCTGAAATTTTGGGTGAGGTGGGGGCCAGTCGATTAGATCGACCCCAGTGCATAACTGGTACTTAATTTATCGACCAAGAAAGGATGAAAGGCAAAGTCGACCTCAGCGGAATTTAAACTCAGAACGTAACAGCAAACGAAATACGGCGAAGCATTTCGCCCGGCGTGCTAACGTTTCTTATTTCTTTTAATGCCCACAAGGGGCTAAACATACAGGGGACAAACAAGGACAGACAAAAGGATTCAGTTGATTATATCGACCCCAGTGCGTAACTGGTACTTAATTTATCGACCCCGAAAAGATGAAAGGCAAAGT
>NC_068987.1:6162373-6165177 GCF_001194135.2 Octopus bimaculoides
CGACCCCAGTGCGTAACTGGTACTTAATTTATCGACCCCGAAAAGATGAAAGGCAAAGTCGACCTCCGCGGAATTTGAACTCAGAACGTAACGGCAGACGAAATAACGCTAAGCATTTCGCCCGGACTGCTAACGTTTCTGCCAGCTCGCCGCCTTAACCCTTCCATAGAGTTTCTTTCGACCAAATTCACACTCAAGTCTATGGTCGGCCCAAGTTTAAAGTAGAAGTATGCCTCGCATTGGGACCGAACTCGAAATCACGTGGTTGTAAAGCGTGCTTCTTAACCATACAGCCACGACTACGCCTAAATATAAAGCTTTTATCTTGCTGCAAGCACAAGAGATTGTTCATCCGACATTACTTTGAACTGACATTCATATATCACAGGTTTTAAATCAAGAACACAATATACCAAAGCATCATTTCAGTAAAATATTTAGCTTTATATTGTCTGTGTCTTTACTATTCCTCTGTTTTACGGTTATAACATTAACAGCTATCGATTTTAAAAGCTTTAACGACAATGATGTTATCAAGTAAATCGGTGACCGAATGGCATTAGAGACAAATTTCCGGGCCATGCTGGTTAATTAGGCACAGATCCAAATTTGGTATGCTCACGTGAAGAGGTTTTTAATGTTAATTCCCTTTCTAATTAATTTCAGTAATATCCTTGCTCACTTTCCTCTGTCAGATACCATTTATCAACCTAACCTATTCAACCAGATTGCACAGATAAACGGTGCAACTCGTTATACAGTCACTTATCATAAAAGTTTTCATAAACTTTTTATACAATAACTATGATTATTAAACAGCATCTCTTCTGTGCCCAAAGTATCCGTAACGAAGTTCTCTGCAGTCTCTACATCTATGGCGTTGTGATTATTCAACCATAATTCTAGCTCTTACTAATAAAAGGGTGAAGATGCCTGGTCTTGTGGTTAAGACGTTGCACTAACAATCGCAGAATCGTGGTTTCGATTCCCTGACCCGGCGGTGTGTTGCGTTCTTGAGCATAAGTCATCATTTCACGTTGCTCTAGTCCACTCAGTCGTAACTGAATTCTAACAACAGCAGAGAAGTTAACCCGGCGACAGACGGACAAGTGTTTCATTGAGGTAGTGAAGACTCTTGGTCTTCCATAAACAACCTTGACCGGGCTTATGCCTCTTAGGAGAACTTTCTAGGTGCAATCCCATGGTCATCCATGACCGAAGGGTGTCTTTTCCTTTCGATGCATAATAGAACTTCCAATATCGTAATACCTACTTAGAAGAGATTTTACAACGAAGAAATGTAATACTAAACAACGGGGCCAAACTCTTTCGTTCCTAGTGTTTCTTTTTGAGTCCTTTAATCTAAAGAGTTACTGCCTTTGCGAAATACATAATCCCAACCCAGCACCAAATTTAAATCATTAAAGACTACCAAAGAACGTGTTTCATAATAACATCCCAACGCCTAGGTGTATACTTCATATTCCTCCTCCTCCTCCCCCCCCCAGACAAATATATTTGCGTGTAAGTATTCCTTTATTATTTTACTTTATACAGTCATTTGACTGCGGCCATGCTGGAGCAACTCCTTTAGTCGAGCAAATCGACCCCAAGACTTATTCTTCGACTTATTCATCCTATCGGTTCTCTTTTGCTGAACCGATGAAATTATGAGGGGCGTAAACACACCAGCATCGGTTGTCAAGCGATGTTGGTGGGAGGGGGGACAAACACAGACACACAAACATATATATATATACGACGGGCTTTTTCAGTTTCCATCTACCAAATCCACTCACAAGGCTTTGGTCGGTTCGAGGCTATAGTAGAAGACACTTGCCCAAGGTGCCACGCAGTGGGACTGAACCCGGAACCATGTGGTTGGTAAGCAAGCTACTTACCACATAGCCACTCCTTCACCTATGTGCATGTATATATATAAATTATAATCCGATGCTTTATAAACAGAGACTAGTAATAACCACATAATTTACTTGGATATTGTATCTTTTAAGGTTTCAGTTTACTTCAGACAGTTTAAATAGAATTTATACAATGAAGTCCTTCACAATATTGTCTGTTTCCTTCAATTTTTCCCTTATTTAATGGTAGGAAAGAACAGCCATTAAGTTGATAATAATGGCGAACTAAGACTTGAACATTACTGAACTAATAAAATAGATATAGTCTACTATTTTATAGTTTATCATTAACCTCGTTATACATCCCATTTCGCCTTTATTACATTTATTTGGTTATTTAATTAGTGACTTACTCCTGACTTGTGAAATAAAATATTTGGATATTTATAGGCGCATGAGTAGTTGTGTGGTAGGTAGCTCGCTTACCAACCACATGGTTCCGGGTTCAGTCCCAATGCGTGGCACTTTGGGCAAGAGTCTTCTGCTATAGCCTCGGGCCGACCAAAGCCTAGTGAGTGGATTTGGTAGACGGAAACTGAAAGAATCCCGTCGTATATATGTATATATATATATATGTGTGTGTGTGTGTGTGTGTGTGTGAATGTATGTTTGTGTGTTTGTGCTTGTCCTCCCAACATCGCTTGACATCGATGATGGTGTGTTTACGTCCCCATAACCTAGCAGTTCGGCAAAAGAGCCGATAGAATAAGTACTAGGCTTACAAAGAATAAGTTCTGGGGTCGATTTGCTCGACTAAAGGTAGTGCTCCAGCATGGCCGCAGTCAAATGACTGAAAGAAGTAAAAGAAAGATATTAGTGTATCCACTGAAAGAGTAGTTTTGTGGCTGTACAGTGAAAACGCTTGCTTTACAACCATGTAGT
>NC_068987.1:6165768-6170304 GCF_001194135.2 Octopus bimaculoides
CCTGTCTAAAAGTCGTTATTGGCTACAATACAGCAATTCCTCGCCATATCGCAGTTCCCCTATCGCGGTTCCCCTATCGCGGTTCACCTATCACAGTTTATTATCTAAACTAATATCGATTCCTCCGTGGTGTTGTTTCGCATTTATAGTAAAATAAATATATACAAATTATAAAAATAATTTTAAAATATATACAGTACAGTACAGTTTCTACTTCGCGGATTTTCACCTATCGCGGGTGAAACGCAACACATACGATAGTCGAGGGATTACGGTATAATAATTTCTAAGTTTAGTACAAAGTGAACAAATTTGAAGGGGGAACTTAGTCGATAACATCGATCCTACTGCTCAACTATTACTTTTTAATCGATCCTGATAAGGATGAAAGGCGAAGTCGAGCCACGGCTGAATTTGAAATCTGAACGTAAATCCGAAAGAAATGCCACTGTGCATTTTGTCCGGCGTGCTAACAAGTCTGACAAATCACCGCCCTTCATTATCTGCACTATAGGTGCAGGTCCTGAAATTTTGCTGGGGAAGGGCTAATCGATTACTCCAACTTCAGTGCTCTGCTAATACCTATTTTTTCGTCCCCGAAAGGATGAAACGCAAAGTCGACCTCGACGGAATTTGAGCTCAGAACGAAGAGAACTTAGAGAAATACCACTAGCCTTTATCCTCCACCTGTTGACGATTCTTCTTTTCTAATTTTGACAAAAGCCCAGTAATTTCGAGGGTGAGAATTAGTTGATTACATTTGCCCCAATATTAAACTGATACTTATTTTATCAACCCGAAAAGAGCGAAAAGGTAAAGTCGACCTCGACGGCATTTGAATTTAGAACAGAGAACAGGAAGAAATGCCGCTAGATATTTTCTTCGTCGCTAGACATTTTCTTCCTTCTGGAAATTCGCCGCCATATATTGGCCACAACATAATAACAGAAACTAGCTTGCGTTCCCCTTCTCGAATAAGATTTACTGTTCCATATTCATTAGCATTTAAACCAAAAGTCGCGTGTGAGATACCTTAAAATTGTTCGAGTAGTACTGATATTAGTAAAAGCTATGAGTTATGTGAGAAATATTACAATATCTTCCATATACGCCATTTCAAATGAGATTTCCACGCAATTCTCCATTGGGTTACATTTGCGCCAGTCACCACTCACAAATCAATTTACGAAAGCTATTCATCATTTCAAGTGTACGTCAGCTGAAAAGCATTAAAGAAAATGGGCCGATATCTCGATAGTTCATTGTTGTTGAGACTTTTGTACTTATCTGAGATGATTGCCAAATTTAAACTAATAATCTAAAGGACTACGTTTTCAAGATATATAACTGTTGTTCTATCTTCCTGGGAAAGGAAATTAGAAATATTTGCAGGGCTTAATGCAATTCAAATATCAAATGAACACAAAGACTATAAATAAACGTACCGGAAACTGTGAGACAGTAAATATATGAATGGATTTTTCATAACTTTGTGAAACATTAAATATTCATAGATTACATGTTTGTGTCTAGAACCACAGTGTAAACGGAATTATGTAATCAGTTAATGTGAAGTAGTCTCTATACTTCTGAAGTGGTATTGCTTTGAGATTTTGAGAATTGTGAAGGAGTGTGTGCATTTGTGTGTGATGCTATTCACAGACATGTACGTATATTCATTCAAATAAACACATACGCAAAACACACACGCGCGTATGTGTGCGTGTGTGTCTGGGAGAGAGAGAGAGAGAGAGAGAGAGAGAGAGAGAGAGAGAGAGTGGGGGGGTGAAGACATGTCTGGTTAAGAATTTCGATTCCCTACCACGTCCATACGAGTTCAAATCTTACTGCACGACACTAGAAGTAGGTGTGGTTCCTACATATGAAACCTTGTCAGTAAATCTGGTACATGCAAATTATGTGGAACTTAGTCGTACGAACACACACACACACACACATACACACACACATACATATATATATTATCGACAGGCTTCCACATAGTTTTCGTTCCCTAAATTCACTTACAAAGCATTGATCGGCCCGAAGCTATTGTAGAAGGTACTTGCTCAAAGTACCGCACCGTAGGACTGAACCTAAAACCATATAATTGCAAAACGTGTTTCTTAATCACAGAGCCATGCTTGTGCCTAATCATAAAGATAATGGGTTTTGTTTTCCCTCATCACCGTATGTGTTAGTTTAGTTAATTAAAAGTCTTGGCTCACTACATTAAAGACGTTGGCGTTTCCGTCTATTGGGAAGATAAAAACTAATTCGCTTGTGTATAAAATTAATTTTCACAGCTGCTGATACAATGGTCAAACATAAAAGCATCGATAATATTTCGTGGAAATAGGTGTGAATATTGAATCTCTTTCAGGTGGAGGGCTGGCAGAATGGTTAGCACGCCTGTCTTTACGTTCTGGGTTCAAATGCCACCGGGCTCGACTTTACCTTTCATCCTTTCCGGTTCGATAAAATAAATACCAGTTGAGCACAGGGATCGATGTAATCGATTTGTCGAGAGAGAGAGAGAGAGAGAGAGAGAGAGAGAGAGAGAGAGAGAGCGATAGATAGATAGATAGATAGATAGATAGATAGATAGATAGATACATACATACATACATACATACATACATAGATGTGTGTGTGTGTGTGTGTGTGTGTGTTTTGGTATGGGTGAAGATATGTCTATGTATAATACATACCATCAACTCCTACACAGTTTCCGGTTGCAAAATTTTAATTGAAAGACTTTGGTCTATCACAGAGTTTAGTAGCAAATACAAGACAACTTTCCATTGTCAAGTTTTACACTCTTGGGGCTTAAGAAACGCTGTTGTCTGATATGTGGAGGAAGCGGTGCCAAAAGACCCGTTTTTTTTTTTGGCAGTATAACAAGGCTAATGACTAACAATTAAACTGACTTCCAGCATTAACAAAAAGCCATAATTTTTGGCGATGGGAATCCGGTACGAAATTGGTTCTCGTTTCAGCGACTGTAAAATGAAATGCCAAATCTACCTAAGCAGGATATGAATTCATAATGGCAATGCATATAATACTATTACATCTTTCCTTTTTCTTCAACCATTTCTGCCTCCAAAGCCTCAAAAGGAGTAGTTATATCATATTATATTATATTACAGTAATCCCTCGACTATCGCCGATGTTACGTTCCAAAACACCTCGCGACAGGTGAAAATCCGTGAAGTACAAACAGTACTGTGCTGTATATATGTATATATATATATATATATTATATATATTATATATATATACATTATTTTTATAATTTGTATATATTAATTTTATTATAAATGCAAAACGGAGGAATCGACGAAAGCTTAAATAATAAACCGCGATGTGTGAACCGCGATATGGCGAGGAATTACTGTATATTATATTATTCTATTTTATTTTATTTTCATGAATTCTGAGTAAACGCCCAAATAGTACGATCGCGCATGAAAGCAGTCGAAATGGGGTTCCTTCAAAGGATCTTTACTTGACAGGGAATCAGTGAACCTCTCCAGGTTAAACCGCTACTTTTCCACATTAAAAGTCTCCAGCTCCAGTACTACGGACATGCGATTAGAATGTCGCAGGAAAAAACTGCAAGACTGGTTCGTTAAGCAGATCCAACCGGCAGGAGACTTAAGGGTTAACCAAGAATGAAAGGGTTGGGTAATAACTATAGTTTCAGGGGGTCACCTTCGATAATACTTCTGGAGAGTGTAATCACGGTTACTTCTGAGAGGACTCTTATGCAGGAGGTACTTAAGGCCTCTACACCTCGACCATCCTTGGTATAGCGAGCGCAGAAAATGGACGGGTATTATTATATTATATTATATCATATTATTCCTATAATATCATATTAGATCATATTATATCATATTAATTTCCCTGTCAAATTATATACTATCATATATTTAGTATCGATTATATATATTTTTCTGATGAAGAAGTTTAATATAAATATTTGTTCGAGAAAAATCTAATGTAATTGAAATTCTCACCTCACTTGTTTACCGAAATTAATTATAAGCAAAACACTACAGTTTCCCACAAAAATCTACTCAGTTACTTACATTAAACACGGGAACAAATTTATCGATAAATTTATTTTGAGAATATATTTTTGCTTATTTATTTTTCTCCTCAAATCAGAAATTTGATTTTCTCAATTACTTATCTAAGAAAGGAAATAATTTCCTGCTAATTTCTAATTCAATTTTCAAATTATATCCATATCCACCATTAAATGCTGTGATTAGGTGCAAGATAAAAGTATCCGTAATTTTCGCATTATGCAGTGCAGTTACATTATAATTCAATTATATCTCAAAGGTTCTTCTATTCATTTAAATCTAAATATCTTACGTAATACACAAGGAGTGCCAAAAATTACCATATTTAGAGAACTAATAGAAATTCTCCTTTAAGACACAGTAAGTATTTATTGGCGCAATCTATATATGTATATATATATGTATATATGTATATATATATATATATATATATATATAT
>NC_068987.1:6170797-6171427 GCF_001194135.2 Octopus bimaculoides
ATATATATATATATATATATACGACAGGCTCCTTTCAGTTTCCGTCTACCAAATCCACTCATAAGGCTTTAGTCGAATATAGAGCATAATAGGTAATTTAATAAATGACAAGAAAACAAAAAATTTATTTTGAATTTCATCAGCATACAATTGTTTCTGGTATTAGATGCTATGCATTCACAGTTAAACGCTTATGTATCACATTATAGCTTGAAGATCTGACGAAGCTATAACGTGGTACACATGCACTCATCTATGAGTGCTTTGCATCTCATTGCAGAAACGGCTGTAAGCTAATGTACTATATATCTGTAACATATGTAATACACACAGTATGGAGGTATGATATAATAAATATGTAACATGGTATAATTATAAACACGGCAAATTTTAGCCATTTCTCCGCAGACTAAAAACAAAATGATGAACAACCTTAATCGATTTTCGAACCTTATTGGGATCTCATCAAAGGCGTCCACATCACTTTGACAATCTCCAGAGAAGCAAGCAGCCAAATTGTTTGTATACTCAACAAATGCAGCAGTTACTCTATGAAGGATTGAAGGATTCCCGAATTTGCATACCGAAAGTGTTTAACACCATATATATATATATATATATATATATATA
>NC_068987.1:6172235-6176065 GCF_001194135.2 Octopus bimaculoides
ATATATATATATATATATATATATATATACAAGTATGTATTTGTATCTAATATATATATATGTATATATATGTACATACATATATACAGAGAGACCTAGATATATGTATATACATAAATGCGTGTATATATATTAACGTTCGTCTTAAGTCGAGTCATAATAAACAATATTTTTACATTAAACAGAAGGATTGCTTCTTATGGATTGTAGAGTACATATTTATATCACTTTAAGAAGTCGAGGTGTGAAAGTAAATTCGAAGTTTCGACTTGATAGACTTTCCGACGAAGGCTAGCGGCTCGAAATTCCAGGTCGAAACTCTTGCTGTCCCGCTTCTTGCAAAAATATAACAATTATTCCTATCTATCTGCCTGTCAATCTATCTAACTATTTATATTTGTCTTATTTCTTAATTGCCCACAAGGGGCTAAACACAGAGGGGATAAACAAGGACAGACAAAGGGATTAAGTCGATTACATCGACTCCAGTGAGTAATTGGTACTTAATTTATCGACCCCGAAAGGATAAAAGGCAAAGTCGACCTCGGCGGAATTTGAACTCAGAACGTAACACCAGACGAAATACCGCTAAGCATTTCGCCCGGCGTTCTAACTCATGAAATGAGTCAAAAAGGGAAAGCAAATCACTGAAAAAAGAACAAAGAAAGTCAGCCCTACCCAATTCTGTCCAGTTCTGCCCAACTCACTAGTTTGCCAGGACCCATTTCGGAGACAAGACTTGCAAATGAGTCTAAAATAAACAAGCATTAGCGCTATTGGTGATACCCTAGCATGACCACAGTCTCTGGCTAAACTAATAACAGTATAGTTGAATAATAATAATAATAATAATAATAATGTAACAGTATATATATACACATTGTATGTGTGTGTGGCAACATAAATTTAAAGATAACGATTTATTTCTTTTCCACACAAGACACAAGGCCCGAAATTTTGGGGGAGGGGGCCAGTCGATTAGATCAACCCCAGTATGCAACGGGTACTTAATTTATCGACCCTGAAAGGATGAAAGGCAAAGTAAGCCTCGGCGGAATATGAACTCAGAACGTAAAGACAGACGAAATAACGCTAAGCATTTCAGCCGGCGTGCTCACGTATCTCATTTCTTTATTGCCCGCAAGGGGCTAGACATAGAAAAGGACAAACAAGGACAGACAAAGGGATTAAGTCGATTACATCAACCCCAGTGCGTTATTGGTACTTAATTTATCGACCCCGAAAGGATGAAAGGCAAAGTCGACCTCGGCGGAATTTGAACACAGAACGTAACGGTAGAGGAAATACCGCTAAGTATTTCGCCCGGCGTGCTAACGTTTCTACCAGTTCGCCGCCATAAAGATAACGATTTATTTAAGGATGTAAACACAACAATTAAACCTCACAACAAAACACAAGGATAAAACATAATGAATTGAATACAAAATGAACTCAACGAATGAAACCGCACAGGCTGAACGAAAGATGAACACAGTAAGCTATTTGTAGCTCACAATTTATTGAACTAAATACTGAAAATTGAAAACACTGACGTAAACACACATTAATTTAAGTACAGCGATCTATGAATAGGAACATAACACAGAACAGATTATTAAAGTAAACAGATCGAAGTAAATACAAGATGCTAAACGCAGTGATATGCAGAGAGACATGAATAATAAGAATCTTACATATTGAGTGTTTGTTTTCTCCGCTGCTCGTCATTTCAATATTGTTTCCTGAATTTATGAGGTGAAACGTTCGTTCAAAACTTCTTTTTACTTGCAATTTTAATGAGAAAACCGTTATATTGTCCGTTGGTGTTTCTATAAAGATGCATTGCTTTAAAATATAAAAACAAAAGGAAAGACAAGAAATTGCTTGAAGCAATATTATTTGTATTTTAAAATCCTCAGCTTGAACTCTGCCAACACTTGACGTAACTTTTGCTCTTTGCGCGGAACTTCGTTGAAAATCAGTTTTGGTTTGTATAGGCACAAATTTCAATACTTTTATTCGTATCCAAATACACTGGGTTTGTGGATCGCCTGTGAGTGATTGACTGTTTTAGTATCAGGCGTTAACTCGACACAAGATGGTTTGAGGCTATGAAAATCAACAGCTACAACTTTATAATCTCGCTTTCACCACGACAACGACGACCAGCACCAATACTTATATTAATAGCAACAACAGTCGTTCAGTGAATCTAAACAAGGTAACGTCCCAATTAACATAATCCGTAGATTACTTTTCTAGATAAACTTCTTTTCCTTAGATCGAAGCCGATAAAAACAGACTGAATATAGAAATGAAATTTAGAATCACCATATATAATGTGATCAGTTCTCAAAGAGCTATTTTACACATGAGGAAATCTATGACAGCATCAACAAGATCTGTAGGCCTTGTGGCGAATGACAGCATTAATTGCAACAACAATGAGTCAGTGATGAATAATTATTTTATGAGTGATCAGGCAACTAAATTTATCTCCGTCAGGTTAGGATTTAATAAAAGCATCATACGTTATGATCATAAATATTAAGTTAACATTCCTAAAACAAATCTGGTACGTAGAAAAACCTTTATGGTTGACGGCCAGTGCACAAACCTCGGTGTGATGGAACTTCATTCATTGCTCGTCTCCGACGAATGCGTTTGGTACATAAGAGAACATACGGGTTATTCAGAAACGATAGCGGTAAGCAACATGATTGTATCACAGAAGTCTTGACTTATGACATAACCCGTATGCTTCCAAACTTCAAGAAAGCAGGAGTAATGGCGTGACATCCTTTGCATGGTTTTATCTACTGGATTCGAAAATGAAGGGTAAAGATCCGTCATGATGTTCTTTAAGACGTTAGTATGTAAATGAAATGTTATGACTACAACAGTGAATAGCAATCGGGCGTGGACTCGGCTCACCAAGAGCTCATCTGAACTCAACGTAAAAACAAATTTTTGGCTGAACCAAAACCTGCACAAGCGACCCAAGTAGTAATAGCAATAGTACCAATAGTAGTAGCTGTGGTGGTATTTTCAGGAAAACAGATATGGTGGTAGTGGTGGTGGAAAATGTGGTTGTGGTAAAAAGCTTGCAGGCAAAGACTGTGTCGTTGGTGTTAGCGGGGGTGGTGTTGGCAGTGCTGGCAGAAGAGGTTCTCCTATGTTAGTCAATCCAAACACGGCAAAGAGTTGAATTTTCTTATTTGCTTCTTTCTATATTTCATGATAAATCTTGTCAATTAGACAGAAAAATTCGAACATTATCATATGACACATTTGAAGGTCAAAGAGCAGGACAGAGACATTATTTTCCTTTTTTCTTCAAAACTTGTATATAAGTGCAAAGAAAATTATTGCGTCTCTGATAGTTACTACATAAATCCAAATGCATCGAGTTCTCTCACCTGCTGGCCTCACCTCTGATAAATGAGCGGGTTAATAAATTTTCCTTCTTCTCCACTCAATTAATATACTGCTGGTTTGATTAGTTATTCTATACATCTCATACTAATAGATTTTCTCTTTCAACCTCTTCATCACTTCATCGCATCATATATCTTAGCTACCTCATTCATACTATCTCTCTCTCTCTCTCTCTCTCTTCTTTTCGCCCATATCTTCTCATTTCGCAAGCCTCTCGTTCTCTCTTTCCATCTCAATACATGCATACATATACATATATCCCCCAACACACATACATTTACATATATATACATAGATATATACATATATTTACATGTACACAGACGTACATACACACACACACACACATACACACACACACACACACACACACACACACACACACACACACA
>NC_068987.1:6176075-6176545 GCF_001194135.2 Octopus bimaculoides
ATATATATATATATATATATATATATATACCTATTCACATATATGCACAGATACACACACACATTATATGTCATACATTTTATTACTTTCTTTCAACGCTTCATTTTCTCCTTCTTTTTCCTTTTCTCCATTCATTCCGTGCCTTTATTTCTCTCTTTTCTCTTCTGACGCGTCCTCTTTCAGTATTCCCCCATAAATCTCTCAAACTATTCTCGCATCTTTCTATAGTTAATTGACAAATACGCGACTACACTTACACCAAAGCACACACACACACACACGCACGCACACACAATGCGAGCGCGCAAGTACGCAAGTGCATGTGGACGGATGTCGGCGATGGGGAGTCAGAAATAATGAATAGTATACAGCAATACATATATGTATATATGTGTGTCATGCGGGTGTAGGCATCTTCAAACTACACACACAGACACACACACACAGACACACACACACACGCACACATA
>NC_068987.1:6177558-6178639 GCF_001194135.2 Octopus bimaculoides
CATACATACACGCACGTATATATAGATATATATATATATGTGTGTGTGTGTGTATACGTATGTACTATGTATGTATGCTTGTATGTATATATTTATGTATGTATATATGTATGTATGCATGTATGTATGCATTACTAATTATAACAAACATGGATGACACAACTGCTCAAACACTATAAAGACATCGAAGGAATATTGAATTGTTTTGTTTTTTTTTAATGCCTGGTATATTTCCTGGGAATATTTATTGACACTATTGGGAATCGAAACCATTGCAATTCCCGCTCGATTAGCGTTTAAGTGTGCCATGCAGATAATGTATGTGTGTGTGTGTGTGTGTATACATTTAAAAACGTACCTCTTCCATATTCTGTTGATATGTAGAGCAGGAATTTCACGCTGTTTCTTGCTCAGCAGTATTTTTTAGTCGAGTGACGAATTGAAATTGCTACGTATTTGTTTTCTGAAAGAGAATTATTCTCAGAATAACTGTTACGTGCGATCAGTAAACGAACCTAAATGACAAGTTTCATTTGGATAATTTTTTCGGTACACTAACTAATGCGCTTTGTAAAGAATATTGTCACGTCTTGTAATCATCGGCAGATTAATTCTTTCAACTTATCTTCATGGACATAAGGAAATAAAAAATTTAAAAAGACTGATTTACGAGCGATGGGAGGCAAGTGGCCGAATTAGACACAGGAATTGCAGATGCGGGAACTATAATGATAAAGCACGATGAATTGAATACAAAATGAACTCAACGAATGAAACAGCACAGGCTGACCGAAAGATGAACACAGTAAGTTATTTGTGGACTTTCATGGGTTTTGTTTAAACGTGTAAACAAATTCTTCTGCACTTATAAATTCTTTCATAAATTTTATTCCAATAAAAATAATGTAACCGATCTGAGATGCTTCCTTTGCCGTGATGTTTGTTGCCCTCCTTAACAATTATATATCCGCTATATCGAAAATCTGTAGAAGAGGTGGAGAGGTTGGTAAAGAAGGCAAATTTTCTATCTTCAATTCGGTTTCCGCGTCTATTCTTACTTGGGTTCAGGAATTTTGGGTAT
>NC_068987.1:6178942-6180366 GCF_001194135.2 Octopus bimaculoides
AGTTTCATTACTCATCAGGGTGCGTGACTCGGAGATGAGGGTGTCTCTCAAAGTCGAGCCGCTTCTTCTCCACATTTGGAGGTCAGAACTGCGATACCACAGTCATGTGATACTACGGTCACGTGGTTAGAATCCTTTCTATTATAGGCACAGGGGCTGAAATTTTGGGGGAGGGAGAAATTCGATTACAACGACCCCAGTGCTCAACTGGTACTTATTTTACCGACCCCCGAAAGAATGAAAGGCAAAGTCGACCTCGGCGGAATTTGAACTCAGGACGTAGCGATGGGTGAAATACAGCTAAGCATTTCGTCCAGCGTGTTAACGACTCTGCCAGCTCGTCGCTTTTCATGTGGTTATAATGTCGCAGAAAAGAATGGCAAGACGGATTGTTCAAGCCGAGCAAACTGGCAGGAGATGTAGGAGCCGACCAAAAAAGAGATGGGTGGACAATATCCATGGACTTAGTTGTTCACGCTCGGAAATGCAGTCGGAAAGTGTAATGACAGTTGCTTATGATAGGAGCGCGTGGAGACGATGCATGAAGTCTCTACCGTCGGGAATATCCCAAAACTAGTCAGTGGAATAAATGGATGGAGAGATGGATGGAGATTTTATGTTCTACAGATCTATATTTGAGAGATGAGGAATTATGTACATTATTTACATTTGACGGATAATTGTCCTCATCTTGTTTGTTGTTTACGCAATGTTTCGACTGATCTATCCATCTATCTATCTATCTATCTATCTATCTATCTATCTATCTATCTATCTATCTATCTATCTCTCTCTCTCTCTCTCTCTCTATATATATATATATATATATATAAATCCAAAATAGGGAACAAGAACGCAACAGGCGACAATAAGACTTCCGGACAGATAGACGATACAAGGACAGACAGGAAAAACAACAAAAAGACGGAAAGGACAAAAAGACGGACGAGCAATTTGTGGCCTTCTCTCCTCAGTCAAGTTTCCAGATTATCCTTACAGTTTCGGCCAACATATATATATACATAAATATATATATATATATATATATATACAAATGTATGTATATATAATAATAAATTCCTCTCCCCCTCTCTCTCTCTCTAAATATATATATATATACATAAACGCAGCCATACACACGCATATGTACAACGGTCCATCTGTCCATAGAGACATTCATGAATGCATGCAGGCTTACACATATATATATAAATGCATAGCTATATACACATATGCATACACTGAATAAGGACGAATATATTAGTGGTACGTGGATGCTTGTATGGATGGACAGGTATTTAATGTATGCGTTATACCTGCAAACGAAACTTGATCTCTGTACCTGTGTATGTACGTACGCATGCGTCTTCCATTAACGCATGCGTATCAGTCTCTGAGTAGATATATATATATATATATATATA
>NC_068987.1:6181253-6184187 GCF_001194135.2 Octopus bimaculoides
AAGAAGAAGAAGAAGAAGAAGAAGAAGAAGAAGAAGAAGAAGAAGAAGAAGAAGAAGAAGAAGAAGAAGAAGAAGAAGAAAGAGACAAACAAGACGGCTGGGCTTCTTCCTACCCAGACACGCATATATATAAACATAAGCACTGAGTAACGCTCGACTCCTACCGTTCTTCATTCATATTCACTTTCTTTTGTTTTCTTAAATCAGATGAGCTGTTTCCTCTTTTGCCATTCAAATATTGCATGACATCGTCATTTGCGCCTGTTTCTATTACCGCACGCGCAAGCGGTCGGTCCGTGTGTCTATGTGCGTGTATACATTTTTCTCTCTTTATCTATCTATCTATCTATCTATCTATCTATCTATCTATCTATCCATCTATCTGTCCAGCCATCTCTCTTTATTTATCTATCTACGTATCTGTGTGGTAAGTAAAGATCCCAACCACATAAAACTTTCGTGCAATCAATTTGAATGCGTACAGGTGACTTTAAGTCATCGGTGGTGGTAAGGTTAAATAACAGCAAATGATGTTATAGATTTATTTTCATTTTGCTTTAAATTTTCTCTTACTTTTCCTTTTCACATCATTTCGTCTATTTACGTTGTTTATAAACATCAAACTGTGTCATCTCCAGGGCACTGCGTATATATATAAAAAAAAAAAGAACGAATATTGTTGACAGGTTGAAAGAAGTCCAAAATGTCATTTTACAAGACCGAAATACAGCATGACACTTAATCCGTCACTCCACCGATTCTTCTAATCCTCCATTCTCTTCCACTACAGATTATTAACTACCAATACCACTCCATGTTCTTAACTAGTCGATATTTCTCCATGTTATAAACCAATCAATGTGTCTCCATGTTTGAAGTAATCAATATGTCTTCAGGTTATTAGCTGAGCAATTTCTTTCCATGTTATTATTAACTTAAAACTAGTCAATATCTCGTGGTATTAAGTGAACTAGTCAATATCCTTTCATGTTATTAACTAGACTATCTCAGTCCTTGTAAATAACTAACAGCATTCCGTACTATTAACTCCACGATATACTTCCATGTTTTTATTACTCAGTAACTCTTCGTTTTATTAAATACTCAAAGTTTCTCAGAGTTTCTCAATATCATTAAATACACATTGCATATACTCGTGTATATCGCGCTCTATTATACTTGATTTGATTTTATAAAAAAGCTGGGGTGTGACTTAAACATGGGGCAAAGCTAACACTATAAAGGGGGAAAGATTTTGTACCAAGATTCAACACTTAATTAGGGGTGCGTCTTATACACGAATAAATACCGTACCACGAGTAAATACGGTACCACGACTAAATTCGGTACATTTATGTGGTGGACGTGTAGATATGTATCTATGTGTACAAATGTCAACAAATGTGACTATAAAACCGAGTCTGATTAAACGAGTGAGTGTCTACGCAAGTAAGTTTATACAAACGAGCACATGTGTGTGTGTAAGTGCGCGCGTGTATATCCATACAGAAAATTTGTATAAAGGGTACCTGTATGTGTACACCTGTATAAAAGAGTGTGTGTCTATACGTCTCTGTGTATGTGTGTGTGTGTACAAGGGAAGTATGCGAATGTTTGTATGTGTGATTATTTTGTACCTTATTTATATATAAAATACTACAATTAGCTGTCATATCTAACGGCACGTGGTCGCAGGAAAAACTCGCAAGATAGATTCTTTAAGCCGAGCCAATCGATAAGAGACCGACCTAGGGGAAACCCGTGAGTGAATTGGATGGATAATATCTATAGTCTGAGATGGTCACGGTTGGGAATCTAGTCAGAAAGTGTAATGACGATTACTTCTGATAGAACCTTATGTATATGGCAAAGGACTCTACCCCCGCGATCCCCTCCCCTCCTGGAATAATGGGCAGTGAAATAGATGGAAATGGATAGGAAGTTACCAAAATTAAAATAAACGACAAAATGGAATATTTTAAAAATATACTGACAGGGGTATATTTTTTTATATCTTTCAATCATCCGTGAATAATATTCAAACATTTTCAGGAATTTTCCAAAATAATTGTAATAAATAAATTTCTCCTTAAATAACTATCTATTCAAGTTAGCAATGTTTCAATTATCTTTCAAATATATTCCACTGACGAAATGTTTTATCATTTAATACATGCCAAACTTCAATTAATATCTCTTCAAATTTACACAACTTGTCTAAGCTAATTTTCTCTTCCCTAGAATGTACCACATGACATTAGCTGCTCCGACCTACGCCTATCATACAATGGATCGGCCTATCGGTTTAATTTCGGCATTCAAAGAGGACAGTAAATTAATATTTAATCGCTTTAACTCTTGTCTTTGTTCAATCAGATTAATAAGTATTAGTCGCATTCACTTCCATCCTCCTTTTCATCATCCGTATTCTAGTTCGTTATACATTAATTTTCTTCCTATTGTTCCTTCATCTCTCGTCCTGCATCATGGTAATATATCTCAGTTAACTCTTCTCTGGAGTTATCACCATTAGAGAGATCAATGTCCACAGTACATGGCATTCTTCATTTAAACACTGTTGGTATCTAAGTGCAAACGTTTGCAATCTTGAACCTTCTATCTCACCTATTGCACAGACAATCCAAAGAACCTTGGCTGAACTCCAAGTATATCACAAGCAACATTGGTGAAGAACATGACCTATAACAACCTATATCGTCTGCCTCTTCATACTGAAGAATATGGCCTACAGCAACCAGAAACTACTAAATACCAACCATCTCTACATATTTAGATTTACCCACTATCACAGTTAAAGGTGTTTATGTATTCAGGGTATGAATCATTATGGGAAGGTGCATAGTTTAGGGGTTAAGGCATTCGGCTCACTATCGTAAGGTCGTGAGTTCAATATCTGGCGACGCGTTGTATCCT
>NC_068987.1:6184197-6185671 GCF_001194135.2 Octopus bimaculoides
GAAGGTGCATAGTTTAGAGGTTAAGGCATTCGGCTCACTATCGTAAGGTCGTGAGTTCAATATCCGGCGACGCGTTGTATCCTTGAGCAAGACACTTTATTTCACGTTGCTCCAGTGCACTTAGCTGGTAAAAATGAGTAGTACCTGTATTTCAAAAGGGCCAGTCTTGTCACATTCTGCGTCAAGCTGAATCTCTCTGAGAACAACGTTAAGGGTATACGTGTGCGTGTATATGGAGTGCTCAACCACTTAGTTCCGCGAGCAAGCTGTTCCGTTGATTGGGTCAACAGGAATCCTTGTCGTCGCAACCGACGGAGGGCCAGTATGAATCATTGAGAAGGTATGGCATAGCTTGAAACATTAAGAAGGCACAAGCATGGCTGTGTAATTAAGAAGGCACAAGCATGGCTGTGTAATTAAGAAGTTCGCTTTGCAATCACGTAGTTCCAGGTTCAATGCCACTGAGTGGCACTTTCGGCTTGCATCTTCTGTTATAGCTCCGGGTTGACAAAAGCCTCGTGAAAAAAAATTGATGGACGGAAACTGTGTGAATGTCCGTAGTATATGTGTGTATATGTGTATCTTTGCACCTGTATTCGTCTCTCTAGTGCCCTAGCATGGCCACAGTCCAGTGACTGAAACAAGATAAGAATAACCACATGAAAAAATATATATCAAGTTTATTGAAATGTGATAATGAGATGAGTGAGGATGCTTAAAGATAGATCGATCCTTGATCTACAGAAACATACAGATAAACACAACCATTTCTGCATGCACAACATTTCAGTTTCTGAAGATCAGCAGATATGGAAAATAATGTTTTATAATACCTCACGACAACAAGGCGGTGAGCTGGCAGAATCGTTAGCACACCGGGCAAAATGCTTAACGGTATTTGTTCTGTCTTTACGTTCCGAGTTCAAATTCCGCCGAAGTCGACTTTGCCTTTCCTCCATTCGGGGAGTGATAAATTAAGTACCAGTTGCATAGTGGGGTCGATCTAATCGACTGGACCCTTCCTCAACATTTTGTACCTTGTGCCTGAAGTAGAAAATAATATATAATTCTTAAAGCAATGAGCTGGCAGAAACGTTAGCACGCCAGGTGAAATGCTTACCTGTATTTCTTCTGTCTTTACGCTCTGAGTTCAAATTCCGCCGAGGTCGACTTTGCCTTTCATCCTTCTGGGTCGATAAATTAAGTACCGACTGGCCCCCTCTCCCATAATTTCGGGCCTTGTGCTTGGAGCAGAAAAGAATATCTCATGTCAACAACGGAGACTCCACACGATTGTCAAGCACATGGAATAGGTTCCTTTCACCGATGTGAGAAACCGCTTACAGGGCCTAGCGTTCCGTTTTACGTCCTTTATTTTGGGTTCATCAGCGCTATTCGAATTGTGGAGTCATGCAGGTTTTCCTTTTGTTCCCTTCGTATCTGACCCCTTTGCCTGTCTTGTGTATCACATGTG
>NC_068987.1:6185979-6186664 GCF_001194135.2 Octopus bimaculoides
CTCTCTCTCTGTATATGCATATACACACCTATAGATAGACAGACAGACATACAGACACATAGGTAGGTAGGTAGGTAGGCAGGCAGGCAGACAGACAGACAGACAGATAGATAGATACATACATACATAGATAGGCAGACAGACAAACAAACAGACAGACAGACAGACAGACAGACAGACAGATAGATACATACATACATAGATAGATAGGCAGGCAGACAGACAGACAGACAGACAGACAGACAGATAGACAGACAGACAGATAGATAGATAGATAGATAGATAGATAGATAGATAGATAGATAGATATGCAGGCAGACAGACACACAGACAAACAGACACACAGAGAAACAGGCAGACAGACAGACAGACTGATGGATGGATGGATGTGTATGCACTGTTCATATTTACGTACAATAGACTACGGTGATTGTTCTCATAACGACCTTTTTATTCTCTTCAACTCATTTTTTTTCTATTCCAGAATATCGATAAAGACATGCAACAACGACTCGGCTAACCTCGACATCTGAGCAATGTTTTAAGTCTGGACCTCTTTGTACAGAACGATGTATGTGTATGAACCTGTTCGATTCTTTTTATGTACATATAAGAATATGCACATAAAAGCCAATTTCTCTCTCTCTCTCTCTCTCTCTCTCTCTCTCTCTCTCTCTCTCTCTCT
>NC_068987.1:6187519-6194213 GCF_001194135.2 Octopus bimaculoides
GTGTGTTTGATCTTATTAGTAAATAGTTTGATATGTAATTCATATCTGAAGCAATCTATCAACAGCTAAAATGCTATTAATCTGTTACTGTGATTGTTTGGTCCCGAGATTAGCTCCAAATGAGATAACCAATAATTTAAGCCAGACGTTTTGGGGGGCTTTTGTTGTTTCTCGTTCACAAACCTAGTAGGGGCTGGCGTGGCTGTGTGGGTGAGAAGTTCACTTTACAGCTACGTTGTTTCGGATTCTCTCTCACTACGCAACACCTCGGGCTAGTGACTTCTTTTATAGCCCCATGCCGACTAATGACTAATGCTTTGTGAGTAAGTATGATAGACGGAAACTGTGTGGAAGTCCGTCATGTATATATATATATGTGTGTGTGTGTGTGTGTGTGTCTATGTTTGTCCATCACATCCATCACTGGACAACTTCTGTTAGCTTGTGTACGCGCTAATGAATTAGAGGTTCGGCGATAGAAAACGATAAACGATGAAATTGATTCATTCGTCTAAACCCTTCAAGACTGTGCCCCAGCATGGCCACAGTTCAACGATTGAAACAAGTAAAAAAAAGATTAAAAGAATAAAATAGTTCATTAAGGCTACCCTGTCCAACGTACCCTTTCATTTCTAAAGACGTTTGAGTGCAATATTCGAGGAGGTACCGAAAAGTAACCGGGAACGTTCTCTGAGAGACAAGCCCGCTGTAGTAGTTCAGGCTTCTGCTGCTAGCATCCACTTGATGCGACCCTCAGGCATCAGCCTGCTGACCGGCGTCGTTGGGTGAGGTCGTACTGCAACGTGGTGTGTCTTTGTTTTGCAGTGCTTCTCTGTTCGTCGATTTTTGCGATGGCTGAAACGATGGAACAGCGTGCTTCCGTTAAGTTTTTGTTTTCTGCTGGAAAAAACTGCGGCCGAAATAGTTGTAGTTGTCATGCTTCAAACAACTTGCAAGGACGTTGCCGCGAGCAAGACACAAGTTTACGAGTAGTTTTCACGCTTTAGGAATGGTCACTTGTCGCTTGAGGAACAACCTCGTTCAGGGCGACCGTCGACCTCCCGAACGATTGAGAACATCAAGAAAATTCACAAACTGAGGACCGTTGCCGAACAATTGACAAATTTATGACTGGTGTGTCGTGGAGCTTCTGCAACCGAATTTTGAGCGAGGGATTGCGAATGAAAAGTGTTGCGGTAAAATTTGTGCCTCACTTGCTCAAGGATGATCAAAAGCAGTCACTACTGAATGCGTGTCGTGAACTGAAAGAAGAGTTGGAAGCTGACCCGGACCTTTTTTCGAAAGTCATCACTGGTGACGAAAGCTGGTGCTACGGAATTTGCAGATGTGGAAGAGGTGAAGAAAAAATCGACGGCGGCATTAAAAGGCCTAACTTTGTAAGAGTTCCAGCACTGCTTCGAACAGTGGAAAAGACGTATGAATCGATCGATTGCTTCAAATGAAGAATATTTTATTTTGTAGGCGATAAAAGTGTAAAACTAAATGAATAAAATAATATTGAAAAATTCCGGTTTCTTTTGGGTACCACTCGTATGAGGCGTGTGACAACTATGTCTAGCAGACGGACTCACTGACTCCATAAAGGCTACTTCATTTCGTGGTTCTTAATAGAAACCGCTTAATAGGATAAACAAGATGAAATGTTGAAGTATAACATCGTTATGTTATTGAGTTAGTCTCCGTATAACTTATTTGAAAGATCTGTCTTTTAATGCATCATTGTAATAATGAGTAACGCGATTAAAGAATTAATCGCTATAGGATAAGCTGCATAAGTGCGTAATAATGCTCTTAACTAAGTTTTAAGAATTATTAAAGGTCGGTTGAACTTCATATTAATGTACTACAGAATTCGTTTCCTTTTTATATGTGTCGTAACGACAGTATCTAAAACGGAGTTATTTCTCAGAAATTAATTACGCCTAGGTTCCTTTCTACTTTAATCTTTAAATCTAACTCTTCGAATGGATTAATGAATTCATTTCTGACAGCATGCATTTAATGGTAATTCATGTTTCGAATACTTTGAAGTCCATCATCACGATAAAGACTGACTAAATTCTCTCTCTCTCTCTCTCTCTCTCTCTCTCTCTCTCTCTCTCTCTCTCTCTCTCTCTCTCTCTCTCTCTCTCTCTTTCTCTCTCTCTCTTCTCAGTTGACTATAAATTGTATCCTCTATGTGTTGGATTTGTCGAAGTTAGATTATATAATTTCAGATACGCCACATTCTTTTTTCCAAATACGCTACAAGGCCAACGAAGGGTTTTTGTTGTAAAGATGTCTGAAAGGGTCATCTGTTGCAATGTTGTGAAATCCCTTGCTTTCACCTTCCTCCGATATTTATTATGGACATTGCTATGAGCCTGTCATAGTGCCCATGGACACGTGGGTAGTTTGTTGATGGAACTCACCATAGAAAGAGGAAATGAGAGTAAAGATGAGTTTCACTAAATGAACATGAATGGTAGTGCTTTGTAGTAAAGATTGTTTGCCAAAATAGCATGGCAGTCCTGGTTTAGGACGAATGTTGCTGTAATTTAGCCCCAGGAGACATCGTCTCCAACTGGCTATATGACACGATCTGTATCCTTATATTTTCGAACAAGGGAATCTAGCACCCCCACTCAGCTCAAAACAATGTCTGTGTATCGCGATTTCTGGGTTATTTCCTTTCATCAGCACAGAATAATTGTTCGACTAGAGGTGGTGCTGCCAAATTCCCATTCGAAATGTATAGTTTTCAAAGTGGCTACTAGTCACTGATTTATAAATTAGAATATAACTATTTTTAAATCTCACAACATGGAGGTGCTAGATTGTAGTGCCAGCTCCCGATTATCATATCTGGATCCGGTTTGTTATTACTGTATTCCATTCAAGGTTTTTAACAGCTCTACTGAGCTTTCGTTGTTCCTCCAGAATAACATCAAACTTAGACACTGTAGAAAGACACAACCATCCCCCTACAGGACTTCCAGCACACAACTTCTTTAGTTCTTTCTGTTTTACCCCTATTCTTCTCTTTTTATTCTCTTTACCCGTTTCTCTTTCTTTCCTCCGATCTTTATTTCTTCCACGTCACTATAGAACGATATGTTGGAGTTGTCTTTGAAGCGCTTACCTGCATTTATACTGGAGGTGCGAGAATGTCCTTCAGACTGTCAGTGCTCTGAATCTTCGTCCAGTATTGCATATCGATGATGTTTGGGGTGAAGCCACTCTGTTTCCAGTTTGGCAATTCTCGGAGGAATACTGGCGGATTTGTAGAAATAGCCGCAGAAGAAACGATTGGCTTTCTCACTGATATTTGTACTACAAAACCCAGTTTTAGCTACCATCTGTTGCTATCGCCAAAACGAAGTTTTACATAATAAATTCATCCACAAAAACGACAAACTTCATAAACTATTCAACGGGAATAATACAGAAAGGACCAAAATGATCTAAAAAGACCGAAATGCATCCAGCTTTCTCACAAGCCACTGCTAGGGAGCGAATTTTCAACTCTGTCCGATATTTACTGAACTTTTAACACCTCAAGATCATAAGGGATGGTACATTAGGGAGAATACCATGGTAACCTGCCCATTAAGCATGTATACATATTAGGTATGATACACAGATGACCATTTTAATTAATTACTGCATCAATTGTGGATGCTGAATTTTTATTCTACCGGGAGGCTATACGCAACATCAGTGAATGTTATTTCACCGCTTCCTGTATCAATACCGACAAAATTTCGTTGCCATCTTTGGTTTCCATCTCTGGTTGCCATCTCTTATAGCTGTGCTTTGTTTAAAACACATTAGACGAAACGTCGCCCTGGTGGCAGAGAGCGAGAACGCCAGATGCATTTTGACTTTCATCTATAGGAGGTGAGAAATCTTGTCTAGGCATGTATCTGGTTGTTATTACACGTCATTGAAAAGGCCCCGCAAAAAAACGAAATGCATCTGATGGTCTTGTTACCCGTTCCTGCTTTGGATTTTTGTCTCCCTCTGATATTTGTGTTTTTAACACAGCACGTTCATAACACTGTACAACAAATTTAATTCTTTTATATTGCGCAGACTAAAATCTATGGAACCTTTTATGAAATCCGGTGTGCTAAACATGAATCTGCAGTCCGATTTTCTCACCCACCAATTTTTAGCAAATGGCAATTAAATACTTCAGCTTACATATTCAAATTAAATAAGGCGTCTGACTTCGAATCAGAAGATTGCAAGTTCGAGTCTCGTGGTGGTCGATTAATTTTTAACGGTGGTGCATCAGCATGGCCGCAGCTCTGAGCTGAAACTAGAGGGAAAGAACTCTGTAGTGACTGTTCTTTAAAGTTTTAATATAGGATGTTTATATTTTTAGTATATTAGCTTAAATCATAAGAACTTAGCTAATTTCATGAGTTTTAAGTAAAATGTTTCTTTATTAAACATATTTGCTGTATGCAGACACATCGTTACATATACAAAAATGGAAAAAAGAACATTTATAAGAATCTTTGCTTCTGTTTATCGTTGACTATATTTTTGCATCCTTTTAAGTTTAATATCTGGTTCATCACGTTGGAGACTCCAGTAGAAGTCTGCAAGCATTGCAGGACTCCATTTTCCTTTATATCTATTCTCAATTCTAGCCATATATTGATGTAATCTTACTCCATGTTCGTCGCTAATTTCTGCAGCATTCTCCTAGAAAAAAAATCAAGATGTGAATATAAAAAATGGATTTTCAAAGACATATTACAACCTAGAATTTCATATGATCGAATTGTTTCGTCGACAAAGGTTCTGTAGTTTTTATCAGCTTTACGTTTTCCAAGCAGACCATTGCAAACGGCCTTAAAACTATGCCAAGCATTTAACTCTAATGCACTCAGAGTTGAATCAAACTCACTGTCAAGACCAAATATGGAAAATCAATAGAAAAAGCAGTTAAGGGGAGGTAATAGATAACTTACTAGAAAGTAAAACAAAAAAGTAATAAAAGGCGTAGATAAATAATGTGAAGATTAGAGTCTAAGGAGAAGCGTTCAAGGTATAAAGTGAAAATACTAAATAATAGGTTGAGTGGATTTTAAACTAAAAAATATTAAAGCATTCTACCAAGAATTGGAAGAAAGTAAAATATTTAATTAATTAAAGGCTGATAGATAGAAGAAGTAATAGTGAGTGTGTTAGGAGACAGGTATAAGTAAACTGTGATTATAGTGTGTGTATATAGGTAGAGATAGGAACAAATTTAGTTGAAATAGTCAAACCAAGTAATCGGAAAATAATTAAATGGATTAGTTGTAAAGATATAAATATGAATAAATAAATCTACATGGTAAAAAATGAATATAAGGGAACAATAATGTTAGAGTATTTTGTGATAGGTGCAAGATATACTGTAAGTTTAGTATGTGTACATAATGAATACGAAGTTATAATCATGTAGTTATTAAATTAATAAGCCACGCAATATGAATAAGAAAGAGTGAATATATAAATGCAGATAGAAATATATGTATATATATACATGGTAAGGAATATATATATAATGGGGAAACCGTAAAAGGATAAAGACACTATAGTGTGAGAGAAAGGAGGAAATAAGTTGTTAAACAATTTAAACATGTATGTAAGTATAAGGAATAATAATAACTAAAAAAATAACTAAAAAAATACTATATCCATGAATTAAAATTAAAATTACAAATTTGGTCGTGTATTTAGGAGAGACATTGCGTTCATCTCGATAAAGGATAAAATATAAATATAAATATCGATACATACATACATACATACATACATACATACATACATACATACATACATACATACATAGTCAAAATAAGCAACAAGGATATCCAAAGTTAATGCAGTACGATCGTTTCAGGCGACTCCATTTAATTGAGCAATGTGAACATTACATCAAATGTAAAATGCAGAGCAATCCTCAGCTGCACAAAGGTATAGAAATTTACTGACTTTAATCACTTTATTTTGAAACTTATGGATAATACCAAACTTAATTTCTTTCAGTTTTAGTTGAAATAGTCAAACCAAGTAATCGGAAAATAATTAAAAGGATTAGTTGTAAAGATATAGATATGAATAAATAAATCTACATGGTAAAAAACTCGCAAGGATTTTCAAGAGCACACAGCTGTTGTAGATGACACTTGCCCATGGTGCCACAAATCGAGAATAAACATGAAATTTCTTAGTTCTTCTTTTCAACCAGGTACTTATTCAATCGATCACATGTTTTCGTAACTATTTTTGTACGGGAATGTAATCAAACCCCAATAGACAGTCAAAGACGCACAATCTCAGGTCAATATACTATATATTACATATAAACGTGTGTGTGTGTGCGCGCGTGCGCGCGTGTGTGCGTGTTTGTGTGTGTGTGGAGAGAGAGAGAGAGAGAGAGAGAGAGAGAGAGAGAGAGAGAGAGTATTTCAACAACGATGTATCCGTAAGCAATTTCATTAAATGCAAGGGAAGTTACTCTCAGAAACATATTTTATAAAGGGAAATAATTACGTATGACTTTTGTGAGTTGCTTCCCTTGAAGTGTGTTACAATTTCTTTAATGTTGCTTCCCCTTTACAATTGCTGGAGTTAATTCCCTTGGCAAAATTTTTTTTTATACACAAAAGCTTCAAATTTTAAGTCATTG
>NC_068987.1:6194846-6196789 GCF_001194135.2 Octopus bimaculoides
ACTTTTTTGTCTCCACACCATCGCTTGACAACCGATGCTGGTGTGTTTACATAGCGGTTCGGCAAAAGAGACCGATGGAATAAGTACTAGGCTTACAAAGACAAAGTCCTGGGGGTCGATTTCTTCTACTAAAGGCGGTGCTCCAGCATGGCCGCAGTCAAATGACTGAAACAAATAAAAGAATTAAATTAAAAAAGACAGGCACTTTTACATTAGCATAACTGATAGGAACTCATTAAAATTGTACTGCGCAAGGTACCATTAAAGAAGTCCGGTGGTCGCAGAAGTTTAAACTTTCTGTTCGTAAAGTAGAGTTAATCATAAGAGATCCGCAACCACAGCTGACTGGAAAGTCGGTGTTGGATCTGTTCTCCTAAATTTAAACCGAAATGGCCTTGGGTTTGGCGCTAAACAAAAACAGTTCGTGGCGTAACGAAACGGTAACACTTGTTTCTGTCTGGTTGGAGCCATTGTCTATCACATGTACTTCTCATGCTCATGGCAAACACAAAAATACCACAACATCCAATACACGCAGTAACTTCTAGAATGATGTTACGTGGTTAAAGAATCAAATGTAAAGGTTCCTGCATGACTAGCGTTGCGGTGCGATGACAATTTTCCGTGACGGTTTCAATTCAAAGTAACTGATTAGTCATTTTGCTAAATATTCAACAATTATAATAAATGAGATAAGTTTTTACAAATTTCTTGTAAAAACATATTTTTAGCATTTCTTTTAAAACCATCCACTATTTATTACAGACATTAGAAAACTTGTATAAAATAAAGATTTATATCATTATTATAACGGAGATTATTTTAAATTCAGTTTAGTGAATAATTAAATGGATTATTATTTCTTGTGAGGGCGCGTGGCTTAGTGGTTAGAGCATTCGGCCCATGATCGTAAAGTTGTGAGTACGAGTCCCGACGACGCGTTGTGTCCTTCAGCAAGACACTTTATTTCACGTTGCTCCAGTTCACTCAGCTGGCAAAAATCAGTTGTACCTGTAATTCAAAAGGGACCAAGAATATAAATATATTATTTTTTTCATCTTTATATCATGACACTGAAGTAATTAGTGACAATTAACAGTGAAAATAAATAATGAATTTAATATTCAATGATAAAGTATTTAAATGCACGACGAAATGTAAAGTTTGCTTAAAATATAAATAGAAAAATTAGAAGAAAGTTGCATAAACTCGCAGCCGCGGAGTGCACGCACATACTTGTCTGTGTAGGTATGTATGTTTAGATGGATGAAGGGGTTTTTTTTTTGTTTTTCTTTTTAATTTAGAGTTGATTTTGACCAATCACCTGCTTAGTAACAAAGTTGCTCATCATCTTTGAAATCTTATTTAGGTCCATCAACCCTTATTGTCCCAGATACCGTGAACATTTGTAGTGTATGAATTAAAGATCTGCGTTCTCTCCCCCAAGATCCCAATTCAGCTACATTTTGCTCTCCAGGCGGATTGGTACGTATCCTTGTGTTCCAATAATAATGGCTATGAAGCTGAAAATGTATCTTGGGGACTGGATTTGAAAATTCCTTAATAATGGTCCATAAACGTGTTCTTTCTCCTGTACTTTTTCTGACCACATTGGTGTCCAGAGGGCAGCTGATTTTTATTGTCTGTCAGTGTGTATGTCTGTGTGTGTCCGTGTGTGTGTGTGCGTGTCCTTAAACCGTGATAAAATCGTAGAGATGCCGTCGTATAATGCGACGAATCTGGGCATTTTTTTAAAATCCGGTTGCAGTCCATCTCTACAAATATGAACCCGATTTCTTCCATAGATAGATAGATAGATAGATAGATAGATAGATAGATAGATAGATAGATAGATGGATAGACAGACGGACAGACAGACAGACTGACTGACTGACAGACAGACAGACAGACAGACAGACAGACAGACAGACAGACAGACAGAC
>NC_068987.1:6197802-6200701 GCF_001194135.2 Octopus bimaculoides
TATATAATAGCCAGATGTCTTTTGACTAGGCACAACGCCAGATTTGTAGGGCATAGATATTATGGTTAACTTCAGTTAGATATTTGTTATTTAGTGTCTAAATTTCCATCGCACCAACTGCGACCTGGACACTGACACTATTCCATTGTGTCTCCGTCGATATAAATTCAACAATCAATAATCGTATTTTGACTTTTTTTATTGCAAACAAGAAACAAGATCCAACGAGAAATCATGACATCTAGACAGTCTCTAAAAGTATCAAACATTAAAAAATACGTAAATATACTCTGTTGGCAGAATTTGCCGCTTCAATATACCAATATTAGTTATGTTACCAAATGTCATCACTCCTCATAGAGTATAGGCTATCGATGACCTTTCCCTAGTGTTCTCAACTCTGGGCCTTGGCGTAAGGCCATCTATTCCCAGGTCTTGTTTTTGAATCGTCATTGATATTTTTGTAACTTTGCTTTCTTCTAGATAGGGATGTTGGCCCTATCCAAACCCATTTTTACTTCTGGTAAGATGTGGTTCATATTAATTTGTCCTCTGTCCTTTCACTTCTTTTTGCTAATCCTTACCATGAACTTGCATCCCGTTGAGATGACCCTCAAAGTCAATAAAGTTACAAGCTTCCACACTGCAAAAAGGACCGGACCTTAGGCCGGATAATCAATATTAATGGTATTTCGAAAATTACTATTTTTAAATCTCACAACGTGAGATATTCAGGAACAGTACTTTGGAGTAAATATTGTTTGCCAACATAACATGGCAGTCCTGGTTTAGGACTAATGTTGCTGTAATTTAGCCCCAGGAGACATCGTATCCAGCTGGCTATACAACACGATCTGTGTCCTTATATTTTCGAACAAGGGAATCTAGCACCCCCACTCAGCTCAAAACAATATCTGTATATCGCGATTTCTGGGTTGTATCCCTTCATCAGCACAGAATAATTGTTCGGCCGATTAAGGGAAATTGTGCTGATGAACAGAAATAACCCCGAAATCGCGATACACAGATATTGTTTTGAGCTGAGTTGGGGTGCTAGTTTCCCTTGTTCGAAAATAAGACACAGATCGTGTCGTATAGCCAGCTGGAGACGATGTCTCCTGGGGCTAAATTACAGCAACATTCTTCCTAAACCAGGACTGTCATGTTATGTTGGCAAACAATCTTTACTGTAAATGGTATTTAATAATTTATTTTACATTACAGCGTGCGCCTTAAGGCATTCGCTTTATAAACTGTCGACTAGCGAACACAGCGATTTCAACTCTTTCCTAGAACATTGCCCTCCTTAATGCTACCGAAGCAGTGTTGATGTTACTAGGGAATATCTGGGTTGTTTTGGCTTACGTCGTTGTCCCCTTTTTTACCTCCTTCATCCATGCAGCCACCAAACGATAGGCTGAAGAGATCAGCAACTTAGAATAACTGCATAAGGCATTATGTGCTAGGAGTGTTACGCCATTGTTCTTTTTTTTTTCCAAGGTGGAAATAAGAAACTATTAAATAAAATGAAATATTAGCTAACTATAGAAATTCGTTGAGTGAGATCAAGTTTAGAATATTGTTCAGGCGATTCTAACGGATGTTATGCCTTGACCGAATTGGTAGTACAAAAAACAAAAAATAAATTAAAAATTTACCCGGATGTGCAACGCATCCAATGGAAACTTCTCGATCCATTTGCAGTAATAATAAGTAACAGGATGTTTTGTTACTTGTGTGAACTGCTTTAAAAAGAATGTTTGTGAAGATTATAACTGGGCCACGAGAGAGAAACTCTTTGGTACGCGGGAGATCAGATAGATATATTTATTACCACTCGTGATTTAGTAATTGCAATTAGTTGTTGATCTTGTCAAAAATAACTAAAATTTGCTATGGAAACGTTTGCAGGTTTTATTGGATTTCTTCTTTAATAGGAAAAAAATTATATCTTCAGGGATTCAATGAGATCCTTCATACTTTCTCTCTTTCACCAAATCTCCATTTCATTTCCGTGGTGTTTTCTGCCATCTCAAGAGTTCTTCTTATGTTTCATTACCAACACCGATAGATGGGGCGCATGAAGAATTAGATTCACTGAAATACACAGCAACATGGGAAGAAACCGGCTTTTGTAGTGTAAACTTCTTTGCCAGCTGCATTAAAGGCAGCCGGAGTTTTACAGTGGAACATTTTATTCCAAATCCTGTACAGTACGGCAGTAAACCAAACCATTCGCACAGCAACTTGACAGGACACTTTTCGTTCTCTCAATTCTCGTAAATGATATTTCATGCATATAGATCGCCATCTGTTTCTCTAAAAGATGAACTAATGGATAAAAATGCGTTTATAAAGATTTTATTGATCAAATTATGTAGTTTCTTGTTAATTGAATCGGCCGTGGTATGTTACTTGACCTTATTTTGCTTTTCCTGATGGAACAGAAAGCGAAGTTGGTCTCCGCAGGATTTTGTCCTGAAGATTTGTGTATAAGACGCGTGTCTGCCAAGTTTGTGCCAAAACTGCTTTCAGCTGACCAAAAAGACACTCGAGTTTCAGTTGCACAAAATCTCCTTGGTTGTGTCGAGAACGATGAAAACTTTTTGAAAACTTTGCGTAGGTATCTGAGCAGACATCGCCAAGTCTTTGGCGATTTTATGCAGATTCTCTGCTCAACTTTCTATCATAGTCAATGCGACGATCACATGCCACACACCTTCCTTCCAAACACTGCTGTAAACAACGGAAGTAAGTTAAAACGTTCAAACTTTGTGCGCGTACACAGCAAAGTTCAACGTCAATTTGTATTAAGCGGCCTCACTCTGCGTGCTTTGGCTTCTTTACTATGGCAACAGTCCGGATACTTATTGATCAGACGATGTATATATATATATAT
>NC_068987.1:6201407-6202981 GCF_001194135.2 Octopus bimaculoides
CGACTTTGCCTTTCATCCTATCGGGGTCGATAAATTAAGTACCAGTTACGCACTGGGGTCGATGTAACCAACTTAATCCCTTTGTCTGTCCTTGTTTGTCCCCTCTATGTTTAGCCCCTTGTGGGCAATAAAGAAATAAGAAGTTACTTGGTATGACTATTTACAAGAAGCAAACGAACCAACGGGGAGGTTCCTACGCAGTGATTCCATCTGATATGGGTAACAGCTACATCTCACTCAGATGACAACATTTTTTCTTTTTTTTTTTTAGGTTTTCGGCTCAAAGGGCCACTTGTCTGTTTTCTATGGCGTATAAGTGACCGAGGTTGCAACATCTGCTCTGAACGGGACATCGGTTTTGACGGGAAGGAAGCAAGTCAAATACATCGACCCTAGTACTTTCGGCATTTTATTTTATCGACTCTGAAGGGGTGAAAGGAAAAAAATTGACCTCGGCGGGATTTGAACTCAGATCACAAAGAGCCGGAAGAAATGACGCTAAGCATTTGGTCCGACGCATTAACAATTCAGCCAGCTCACCATCTTATGTCATAGCTTACCATTATCTACAAGAAAGAGAGGCATTGACACATTGGATAAACACAGACCTAATTGCACAACCAACGCCAAAAGAACAATATTGAGCGGATAGAGCAAGAATCGTTTACGTATTAAATTAAAGAGGAACAACGCCTCCGATTAACAATGCGGATATGACTAACTGCCCCAGAAATGTGACCAATGAATTAAGCATTTGTATTTTGTGTCCTACGCAACGTGAAATTCATGATCCATTCTATGTAAATTAATAATACTTTCTACAATAGACACAAGGCCTAAAATTTAGAGGTGGGGCTAGTCGATTATATCAACATAAGTGGTCAAGTGTTACTTATTTCGTCAACCCCGAAAGGACGAAAAGCAAAGTTGACCTCGGTGGAATTTGAACTCAGAACGTAAAGACTCAGAACGAAATGCCGCTAAGCATTTTGCCCAACGCGGTAACGATTCTGCTAGCTCACCGTCTTAAAGTCGTTGAAGTGTACTTCCAAATTTTGGCACAAGGCCAGCAATTTTAAGGGAGGGGTAAGCTGATTACATCACTAGTAATAAACTGGTAGTTATTTTATCTATTCCCGAAAGGACGGAAGGTAAAGTCAGAACGAAAATCCGAATGAAACGCCGCTAAGCATTTTACTCGGCGCGGTAACGACTCTGTCAGCTCATCACTTTCAAATCAATTCATAACGGTTTCCAGTTTTGTTGGAAGACTAGAAATTTAGGAAGAGCTAAGTCAATTGCGTCGACGACAGTCTTCAACTGAGGCTTATTTTATCGACCCTGAAAGGATGGAAGGTAAAACCGACCTCGGTAACATTTGAACTCAGAACGTAAAGACGGGCGAAACGCCGCAAATGATTCGGCAAATTCGCCGCTTTTAAAGTCAATTAATTTATAAGATTAGACACAACATCGCTTTCAAAGTAGCGACAAGAGAAGCAATTTGACTGAAACAAGTACAAAGCAAAAGAAAGGCTTTTATATATATATATACATATATATACATATATATA
>NC_068987.1:6203492-6204364 GCF_001194135.2 Octopus bimaculoides
GGTACAATATGCACCTGTTTGCTAGAAAGAGAAATTAAAACTCTCCAAAGCCACGCATCTCTCACTATATGTAAACACGCACGGAGGATGTAGCCAATTTACTAACAAAAGACAGTCCTCACCATAGGATATCTACTCTTCTCTTTGGGGTTTTACAAATAGGGAGGACTGTTTTTCGTCCTTTTTTGTGTTAGTATATTGGCTACATCCTCCGTGCGTGTTTACATATAGTGAGAGATTCGTGACTTTGGAGAGTTTTAACTTCTCTTTCTAGCAAACAGGTGCATATTGTACCCTGGCTTTTGATAATATACATTTTGCCTGCTTTGGTTATGTTTGCTGGCCACTTTATTACTATTTTTTTTTTTACCAGGGTCGAGTGTTTCGACACCAGTAGTTGCTTTCTTTTTTTTTAAGCCTGCTATTTATTCTATTGGCCGAACTGCTAAGTTACGGGGGCGTAAACACACTAACACCGGTTTTTGAGCGGTGATAGGGAGACAAACACATACACAAAGGCACACACATACATACGGGCTTCTTTCATTTTCCGTCCACCAAATCCACTCACAAGGCTTTGGCCGGCTCCGAGGCTATAGCAGAAAACACTTGCACAAGGTGTCCCGCAGTGGGACTGAACCCGGAACCACGTGGTTGGGAAGCAAACTTCTTACCACACAGCCGCGCCTGCGCCTATATATATCTATATGTATGCATATATACATATACAATAGGCAGCATGTAATTATCCCCTCCCTGTACATATTCATTTTTATCTCTGTCGTTTTATCAAACACTGAATCTCTTTTTCTTACATATTTATAGATTTCATAACAAAATCTTTCTTATCAACAAATCTACGTTTTATCGTA
>NC_068987.1:6204958-6206598 GCF_001194135.2 Octopus bimaculoides
TATATATATATATATATATATATATATATATATTGTATATATTATATATGTGTGTGTGTGTGTGTGTGTGTGTGTGTATGTGGAGTAACAGCCTCATTCCTTTATTCCTAGCTCAGAATTTCACTCATCTCGCATCCTGTTTACCATGTTGTTGTTGTTGTTGTTGTTTTCTTGCAACGTTGCTCGTCCTGCCATCCTCCCTCCCTCCCTCTCTCCCCCCTCTCTCTCTCTCTCTCTGTCTCTCTCTCTCTCTCTCTCCTTCTCCCTCCCTCTCCCCTCTTTCCATCCCCTTCTCATATACCAAATGCCAGACTAATTTATCTGGCTGTCCTTCAATAGAGGTTACATCCTCTACCCGTACTCTCTCTGTACTTTGAATCATAACCGTCTTCAAGAACAAACTCAAACCATTCTCAGCCTCAATGCAATCTTTGTTATTTGTTTGATTCTTTGTTGGGTTTATTTGTTTGTTTGTTTATATATTTCTGCCTCTCCTTCATCGCAGATTCATTATCATTATAGTCATCGTCCATTTTATAGCCATCGTTATCGCAATTTTTCCTCCTCCTCCTCCTCCTCTTCTTCTTCTTCTTCTTCTTCTTCTTCTTCTTCTATTTCTCCTCCTCCTCCTTCTCCTTCTTTTTCTTCTTCTTCGTCTACCTACTCCTCCTCTTCCTTCTCATCGTCAATACGATCACTAGCACCACCACCATCACCATCATCATCATTATCATCATCATCATCACCAATATTATCACCACCACCACCACCACCATCATCATCATCATCCCCCTCATAATCATCATTGTCATCGTCATCATCATCGCCATCATCATCATCACCGACACATCATCTCCACCGTTCCCACCGCCTTCAACCATCGTCCTCACCAGCGAAAGTACAGCCGTCCACACCAGCACCAGCACCAACAACGCTTCAACCTTTCCATCATCATTATCATCATCATCACTACCACCACCGCCGCCGCCGCCACCACCACCACCACCACCATCATCATCATCATCATCAACAGCAACTAAGTCCTTATTGGTGGAAACGAGGATTACGAGAACGCGTTGCTTATTGCATAGAAGTGCGCGCGCGCGCATTAGTTTGGTTTATAAAAAGAGGGAGATGATGGATGCTTACCAATTGGGGGGGGGTAGGGTTAGTTAGGGTAGCTCTTGCTGCTGCCGCTGCTGATGATGATGACGATGACGATGATGATGATGATGACGATGACGATGATGATGATGATGACGATGATGATGGTGATGACGATGATGATGATGATGACGATGATGATGATGATGACGATGATGACGGTGATGACGATGATGATGGTGATGACGATGATGATGAGGATGACGATGATGACGGTGATGACGATGATGACGGTGATGACGATGATGATGAGGATGACGATGATGATGGTGATTATAATGCTGTGGCTATTGATGGCATTGGATGCCACGGTCACAGCTGCTGCTGCTAATGATGGTGATGACGATGATGACAACGCCGTCTCCACCATCACCTCCACCGCCGCCGCCGAGGATGATCATGATCATGATAGCGGTGGTGGCGAGGGGTGGCTGATTACTCTTGCTGGTGCAGGCGGCGAGGGGGGCAGGGTGGGG
>NC_068987.1:6207215-6208858 GCF_001194135.2 Octopus bimaculoides
AGATCTACGATTAAACAATATTAAGCTTTACAAAGAAATAGCATAAAAATACTGACGCAGATTCTCTAAACCCAATCAATCAGTGGAACAGTGAAGATCTGTAAGACATATTTAAAATATTCGCATTGATGCATTCGAGAGGTAGGCCCCGAAACGGCGCGCATTCTCTCCTGATGACCCCATACACTTGCTGGCTTCAGGTTTGCAGAGTACTCTACTGGTAGCACTTGCATGTGTGAGCTGTTTGCAAAACAACTTGAATGAAAGTAAGTTAACAAGAACCCCGAAACTAAAAGTATTTCATAACCTGACCCTTTGGGAAAATATAACTCTAAGATGGCCTCCAATGTTCTCTTTTGTTGAAGGAATGTTGCCTACTGCTTGGAGTGCGGCACTTATGCTCGCAAGTACGTGGGTCCGATTGCTGGGCTGAGCGATTCATTGTGTTCTTGAGCAAAACACTTCGTCTCACGTTGTTCTTCGATTACTTATACATATGACGTGTGGCACACTGTGCCTCTGTACAGGTAACGTCGATTTCATGAAGGGAGTGAGCTAATGTACAGCATAAACAGTTGATCACTATAAAGGAATCATCTGAGCAGGTCGTTTAGGAAGTAGTTGTGGAACCCTCATCTATTGTTTACAACAGGAGAATCCACCATATTGATTTCTTACGTCGACAGAACACCCACAGTTTATAACAGTAAGAAATATGATTGCGTAGTATCCATGTTTTTATCAAGATCGTAAACGAAGTAAGTGAAATATCTCCATGGCGGAGTTGGAAGCTAGCGTCCTGCGTGACACACAACAAGCTATTACATCCAATAAAAATAGTACATTTATAAGAACCACACGAATTAATCTGTGCATATCAGTTAAACAATTAATAAACGTAACTATTTATATAGCAAGATGAAGGCGACCGGCTACCAGAGTCGTTACTACGTCAGGCAAAAGTGCTTAGCATCGATTCTTCGGACCAATATTCTGTTTTATGTACTGAGTTGAAAAGCCAGGCGGTCGACTTTGCCCTTCATCCTTTCAGGTTCCATAAAATAAGGACCAGCCTTGGGATTGATATAATCAACTAGCTCACCTTCCCCCAAATTGTAGGCATTTTGCTTTTAGTTGAAAGAATTTATTTAGCAAGACATTTGATACGATCTCAGTAGGTTTTGTTATTTTCGTCTGATGCATTAATAATTAAGGTTACAGTTACAACAAACTTCGTTTAAGATCTATTTATGTACCAAGATAATTACATTACAACTCTTAATTTAAATTGTTAGCATTAACTTAAAATGGAATGAATGTCAAAGACATCTTTTATATATATATATATATATATATATATATATGTTGTTGTACTTGGGGATGGTCATATTGCCAGTTTAGCCAATAAAAACACATGCACTGTATATTTGGTGTTAATTTGCTTCAGCTTTATATTACATTAATCTTAATCTTATTTCGGCCAGAGTTCTTTCGTCACACTTCTGTGACTCATCAGTGGTCCTTTGTTTCCTTCTTTCTTATGTGTGTCTCACCTTGCTAACTATCAGCCATTTTGTATTTTGTATTCCTAGTGTATGTGTCTACGCATGCGTGTCCTTCAATGTGTCTGTGTCTTTTGTAAG
>NC_068987.1:6209093-6211102 GCF_001194135.2 Octopus bimaculoides
ATATATATATATATATATACATGTGCATTCACAAACACACACATTTATTGTATGTGTATATATATATATGATAAAGACTTAAATAGTCCCCGGTGAGAAGGGCAATAATGAATTAAAAAAATAATATTTAAAAATAATTAATCAATTAATAACATTCTCATTAACAACGCGCCTTAGTGTAATTTCGTCCCACATATATTATAAATACATTGATTGATATAAAACGGTTTATAATCCATTTTTAACACATGGAATGCCTTATTTCATCATCTTCATTGACATTCGTTTTCCCAGTCACGCTTTGGAGTTGCACTTGCAAAATAGTTTTAGAAAATAACAGTGCAACATGGTTGCGCAGTTCAGCTACATATGCTGATGATAGAGAATTATTATGAATTTTGCATGACACAAATCGATACTATATCTTGCTTTAATGACTGAAATAAAACCATAAACTGGTTATAGTGCCGTACAAGAGAAACATGAGAATTTCAAAAACAATCTATCGGTCCCTCCATCTCTTTCCTCCACCTTTCCTTGAAGGGCCGTTGGGGCAGAATCATCAGGGGTCTCCTCCAGAGGATCCTCTCAGAAGCAACCGTAGTTACTCTTTCCGAATGGGGTTCCAACCACGACCAACTAAGACTATCTTTTGTCTTTTACTTGTTTCAGTCATTTAGACTGCGGCCATGATGAAACACCGCCTTGAAACATTTTTAGTCGAACGAATCACTCCCAGTACTTAAATCTTCAAATCTGGTACTTATTCTATCGGTCACTTTTTGCCAAACTGCTCAGTTATAGGGGCCTAAACACACCAATACAGGCGGTCAAGCAGTGGTGGGGGACAAGCACAGACACAAAGACACACACACACACATCTATCTATCTATCTATCTATGCATCTATTTATTTCTCTATTTATCTATCTATCTAAATAAATAAATAAATACATAAATAAACAAGTAAAATTAACAGACAACAAAAGGATGTGCACAAGAAATGTATTGGCTCGATGCTCAGTAAGAAGAAAGAGTTTGACGTTTCGAGCATTGCTCTTCGTCAGAAAGGAGAAAGAGGAGAATGTCCAAAGAAGAAAAAGAAATCGCCATCAGCATGTGGGTAGTTACATTGTTGATATATATATATATATATACGGCGGGCTTCCATCTACCAAATCCACTCAGAAGGCTTTGATCGGCCTGAGGCTGTATTAGAAGACAACTACTCAGGTCGCCATGCAGTGGGACTGAATCCGGAACCATGTGGTTAAGGAGTAAACGTCTTACCACGCAGCCACACCAACCTACTTTTGCGCTTTTGCAGGGACGACTATGGATTGGCGCTCTGAAGAGTAGACTCAGAAATGAGCCTTGGTGTTTTTTCAATAGATAAGGTGAGCAAACAAAAGCTGAACGCAAATACATGTGCAAAGTTTATTTGCTGTAACTGTCTCTGTAACAATCTTCGGCATTATTAGTCGACGAATAATCATCGATTTTGGATATTTACGTAAAGTTGCGTCTATAGTTATAAAGTCTATTTACATTTAAGTAAAAGCACATTGACGTAAACAGCATTGATCGTAATATATGCAAAGGGCAAGGCGGCCAGCTGGTAGAATCGGTAGCACGCCGGGCAAAATGCTTGGCGGTATTTCGTCTGCCGTTACGTTTTGAGTTCAAATTCCGCCGAGGTCGACTTTGCCTTTCATCCTTTCGGGGTCAATAAATTAAGTACCAGTTACGCACTGGGATCGATGTAATTGACTTAATCCCTTTGTCTGTCCTTGTTTGTCCCCTCTATGTTTAGACCCTTGTAGGCAATAAAGAAATAAGAAATGTTAGCACGCCAAGCGAAATGCTTAGCGGTATTTCGTCTGTCTTTACGTTCTGAGTTCAAATTCCGCCGAAGTCGACTTTGTCTTTCATCCTTTCGGGGTCGATAAGTTATGTACCAGTTTCATACTGGAGTCGATCTGATCGACTGCCCCACCTCCTAAAATTTCA
>NC_068987.1:6214171-6214723 GCF_001194135.2 Octopus bimaculoides
ATATATATTATGGCTGATTGCCCATATTTTCATTAGTGCGTGAAGTATTAAAAGAAGCGCCGGTAAATCGGTGGAGGATAAGGAGCACAGATGAATGGCTGACGTCAAATCCTGGTTTCAGGTCAGTCACACACACGCACACATACACACACACACGCACACATACACACACACATATTTCCTGTAGCCATGATCTTCTATTAGAAGATGTATGTTCTCTTTCAAATTAAGTTAGCATTACGCCTCGTCCTTTCTCAGGCATCTATGTGTGTATGTGTGTATGTATGTATGTATGTATGTATGTATGTGTGAATGAATGAATGAATGAATGAATGAATGAATGAACCTGTGGAAAATGAGGGAGTGTTGCTGTTTATGAGTGTGCTTTATGGGAAGAAATACTTGGTTTATTTAGGCCTAGTCAGCCATCAGAGAAACCACAGGAATGAACTCTTTGTAAATTGTGATACGGTTATTGTTCACAACAGAACATGTGCAACCTTTGGAAAGGTGTGCCTTTCAGTTGGAGGACTTTCCATGCTGGCGTATATA
>NC_068987.1:6214755-6215734 GCF_001194135.2 Octopus bimaculoides
ATATATATATATATATATAGTTTACCGTTCCGTTGAGGTGAAATTAACAAAGCAAGTAATCTGTCCGGTGAGAGATATCATTTCATGTACAGAGAATAAAGATACTTTGGGGACACGAGTCTAGGCTGGGTTTTATAACACGCCCAATGTCTTCGAGCAATCTTCAGGCTGATGGTTGCTAAAGCGTGTTATAAAAACCTTGCCTAGATCCGTGTCTCCAAAGCAAGAAACTCGTATCTTTATACTGTGTAGCTTAACTTATATATGCGAGATGGGGTGTGCTGAAAGTTACTGGCTTTAAGTACTAGAAAATACAGGAGGATCAGTTAATTATGATTTTATTCAACATATTCCCCTTTCAGATTCACACACCTGTTGCAACGGGCCTTCAGTTTTTCTAAGCCCTGTAAAAGAACTTGGAAGGTTGGGCCTCCAGCCAGGTCTTTCGCGACATCCTAATAACACATGTCTCCATACTACTACTACTACTACTATTGCTACAACTAAATATTTTACTTGTACTTTACTTTATCGTCCCTGGAGGGATGAAAAGCCAAGCCAGCCACGGCGTGTCATCCCAAAAATAAACGACCGGAAGCAAAATACCGCAAAGTGTTCTAGTCTGACGCAGTGGCCACTCTGCAGGCGTTCATCCTCCATTCACTGAATCGTAGATTAAAGTCTACGTGAGAAAAAAGAAGAGAAAAAGGCTAATGAATATCGATTCCATCGAGTTGTCAGATAAATTCGTTCGTTTTTGTTGCTCTTTTCTTTCAATCATTTCCGATGCTGTTTCAATTAACAAATACTTTTGTTGTGGTTCTGTTCTTCCTCTACGTCTTTTCTTCGTCGTTTTATCTTTTATCTTTTCGTCTTTTATTTGTTTCGGTCGTGAGACTGCGCCCATGCTAGGGCAGTGCCTTGAAGAAGTTTAGTCGAACGAATCGATCCCGGTACTGAATTTTTTTTTTTTTTTTTT
>NC_068987.1:6215744-6216954 GCF_001194135.2 Octopus bimaculoides
TTTTTTTTTTTTTTTTGTTAAGTTTGATACTTAGTCTATCGGTCTTTTGCCGAACCGCTAAGTTACAGGGACGCGTAAACATACCACAGATATGTTTATACGTATGTATATATATATATAAATACAAGACATAAGTTTCATAAACTACAAAATATTAATATACACATTTATAACGCTTCATCTCGATTTGAATCACGTGAAGGTATTTAGAATGCCTGAACTTATTTCCACAAATGTGCTAAGCATTGATGCTGACCATAGTTTAATCAATAAGCGTAGGAGCGAGGTAAATGCAGTAAAAATAAGGTAGAGGGGTCAGTGGGACCCCATTTAAGCGGCCCTTCAGACATTGGACCTCCTTACGATACTCCATGGGAGTTCATGGTTTGAAATTCATTGTCAAGCAAACTCATGATCAAAGGAATTCCTACCGTTAACATATAATCGTTTACTCGTTACACATGCACAATGAACACAGAATAACATTCTCCGTTTTTTCTGTTTTCCTAAGACGGCGATACAACGAATATCTGGCTACTATTTCTAGCAAGACGAGAGAATACGTAGAGATGCCTCGGTGGCTCATTTTGTGATTGGTGAAGCAGTTAGAACAGGATATAGACAACTGGGCTGAACTGATTGCACTATAGATTCAGTCTCTAAGCGCAGATACCATCTGGTTCGGGTTTTTCACGAATCAATAAATTATATATCAGCAACATATAATGAGGTCACTTTATGAACCGCGTCTAATATTTCTTATGTTCATCATACGTATGTAACTCAATAATAACAGGAGCACTCAGAGGGTGCAAACCTCCGCCAAGGTAATATCAGCGTCCGCTCAACGATTAGCCGGAGATGATTTTTAAAATGAGAATATCTGAAATAAACTCGACTGCTCTCATTAAACGAGAATACTAAAAATGAACCTGACCGCTCTCAAAAATTAAGTGAAAGAACAAAACAGAAAAATAATCCAGAAATAGACGCAGGAGTGGCTGTATGGTAAGTAGCTTGCTTACCAGCCACATGATTCTGGGTTCAGACTCACTGCGTGACACGTTGGGAAAGTGTCTTCTACTATAGCCTCGGGCCGACCAAAGCCTTGTGAGCGGATTTGGTAGACGGAAACTAAAAGAAGCCCGTCGTATATATGTATGTGTGTGTGTGTGTGTGTGTGTGTGTGTGTGTGTGTGTGTGTGTGTGT
>NC_068987.1:6216984-6218756 GCF_001194135.2 Octopus bimaculoides
GTGTGTGCGTGTGTGTGTGTGTATGTGTGTGTGTGTGTGTGTGTTTGTCCACCCCCACCATCGCTTGACAACCGATGTTGGTGTGTTTACGTCCCCGTAACTTAGCGGTACTAGGCTTACAAAAAAATAAGTCCTGGGGTCGATTTGTTCTCCAGCATGGCCGCAGTCAAATGACTGAAACAAGTAAAAGAGTAATCCTTGTCCGGTACCTGATCAATCCCAATGGTAGTCATGGAATGCGGAGGTGGCTGTAGAAAATTTAGTAACAGTAATAAGTAGTTTATCCTTATCTAATACGAGCCAAAGTTATCAAATTCATCATTCAAAATAGTTACAGCTTGAAGGGAGATAACTGAGAAAGACCTGAAAGTTAACGTAAGATCGTAATCATGTAAGTCAAGTAAATATAACAAATGATCCAGAATCCTTGTCCGGTACCGGATCGATCCCAAAATCCAATTAGTTCATGTCTGTCACGAGGCCAAACATCCCTGAAAGTTTCATCCGAATCCATCCAGCGGTTCTTAATATATCTTGTTCACAGACAAACAAACAAACAAACACGACTGAAAACAATACCTCCGCCTTTGCTAAGGCGGACGTAATAATAATAATACTGTTTTCTACTGTAAGCACAAGGCCTGGAATTTTGGGGGAGCGTACTAGTCGATTACATCGACTCCAGTGTTTCACTGGTACTTAATTTATCGATCCCAAAAATACTAGAAGAATGCTGTAATTTACAATGTGACATTTATGACTAGACCTGTACAAGTTCCGTTTCCTTCAATAACCGGAAGTGGGTCGGAGAAAATCTTTAATGAACACCGCTCGAATGAACATTTCTTTTGGTCAATTGTTATATCAGCTGAAAATTTTGTTACAAAATCTTGCCAAGTTTTAGCATGGTAGGTATTGTATGTACGTACGTACGTGTGTATGTATATATGTATGCATGTATGTATGTATTTGTGTATGTATGTATGTATGTATGTATGCATGCATCTATGTATGTATATATGAACGTATGTGTATATGTATGTATGCATGCATGCATCTATGTATGTATATATGAACGTATGTGTGTATGTATGTATGTATGTATGTATGTATGTATGCATGTATGTATGTTTTCTGTGAGTTTTATTTTAGCTCTTCTTAAGAGAATCCAAGCCGGTCGCTGACATAGCGGTAAAACTTTTTGAGTTAGGAGAGTTCGCTGTGCTTGTAAATCTGTGGTTGAGTTGGTGTGTCGGTTGAACTGTCGATGCATACACCCAAATAGGTGCACCTGCTCGTCTTAAGAATCTCAGACGATGAATATTTGGAATGTCTAACAAATCTTCACTGTGCCGCTTGTTGATGGAATTTGGAGAATGCTCGTCAGTTTCTTCGGCTCTTTACTTCGAAAACCTTTGTATGTATGTATGTATGTATGTATGTATGTATGTATGTGTGTGTGCATGTATGTATGTATGCATGTATGTATGTATGTATGTGTGTGTGCATGTATGTGCTTATATGTGTGTATATGTATATAGGTAAGTATGCATGAATGTATGTTTGCATGCATGCATGTAGATAAGTATATATGTTTGTATGTATGAATGAATGTTTGTATGCAAATATGTATATATGTATGTATGTTTGTATGTGTGTGTGCACGTATGTATCTATGTATTTATGTGTGTATGTATGTGGATGTATATATATATATATATATATATATATATATTTTACATATATATATATATAAATATATATATATATAT
>NC_068987.1:6219361-6220132 GCF_001194135.2 Octopus bimaculoides
TTTCTACTCTAGGCAAAAGGCCCAAAATTTTGGGAAATGGGAGGGGGCCAGTCGATTAGGTCGACCCCAGTACGCAACTGGTACTTAATTTACCGACCCCGAAAGGCAAAGTCGACCTCGGCGGAATTTGAACTCAGAACATAAAGACAGACGAAATACCGCTAAGCATTTCGTCCGGCGTGTTAACGTTTCTGCCTCCTCACTGCCTTAAAGGAAAACCGAACCTAAAGTATCAATAGGTAAAAAGTGTTATCGCAAATCCTGTTCAGATCTAAGATCTCTAACTCCAGGTCATGAATTTTCGGTGGTTGCATGCATATGTATAAATATATTCTGAAGAATTGGAAAATTCCGCCTATATGACTGACGTGATATCTTTCCAGCCTTACTATTTAAGACCTAAGGAGGATAGCACTTTTCACCTTTTGACACTTCAGTTTCTTTTTACGTTTTTCGTTTTCCGCTGTTTACTGTCTGCGTTTTTATATGCTGCCTCCTCAGCTTCATCGCGTTTCTGCTATTTATTCATTTTTTTAGTTCGTTATGATATGTGGTTTGCGCCTGAAGAATATGTTTTAGCTTTCTCAACATATGAAACTATTAGTAGCGCTTTAATACATGTATTGTGACCTTTAAATAATAATATTTATCACCCACCAGATGGAGTACTCTTTTTTTTTGTTGAATTTTCTATCACGGATCAGTATACAATATATATATATATATATATATGCATACATACATGCACAAATACATTCCCACATACGCACA
>NC_068987.1:6220294-6222413 GCF_001194135.2 Octopus bimaculoides
GTGTGTGTGTGTGTGTGTGTGTGTGTGTGTGTGTGTGTGTGTGTGTGTGTGTGTGTGTGTGCGTGCGTGTGCGCGTGGGTGTGCATGTGTGTGTGAATTTGTCTTCTTTTCACTTCCTGCCAGGTGGCACATAAAGCTTACAGTCTTTCTTTCTTTCTTTCTTTCTTTCTTTTTCTCTGTCTCTCCTCTTTCCCCCTCTCTCCAAGCTGCTCAGTCTAAGTCTGTGCCTTGCACCTGTTTCCATATCCTCCGTTTATTAACCTGCCTCCTTTTATCAGTAGTTCTCCTCCTCCTCCCTCTCTTCCTTCTGTTTCCAAGTTCTGAACCGCTGTCTCTCCAAAATCTTGGGAATTCTTCTGAATGCTTGAAGTTTCTATAATCAGATTTTTTTTTCCAGGATTAATTGATTAACCTAATACCTAACCTTCAAAACCTGAAGTAAAGTTGGTTTTCCGTCAGGTTTTCCTTCACTTAAACGATAGCAGTACTGCCCACGCTCACGACCTCCATCTGCTCGGCATTTGAAAGCGGTGTTCCATTCTATTTGGGGCTTTAATGGGTTCCCAGTTCAACCAACCAAGTCGACTTTGCTTATCATCCTTTCGAAGTCGATAAAATAAATGCCAGTTGAACCCAGGGGCCGACGTAATCGCCTCATCTCCACCTCCCCTAAGCTGCCCTTGTGGCAAAAATTTGAAAAAAATTATTATTCGTCAGCCAAATTTTTCACACATACTATGAATTAGCCCTTCAACCCAGAGGTTTTAGGAAAAAATACTCAAGCACACTTCAGCAGAGTGGATTCGACCTTCGAAACTCACATGTTAAAAACATATCTAATCATTTTAAAGGGGGAAATACAGCTGAAATCAAACGCAGTTACCAGCAAACCAGCACAAGCCGAAAGAAGTATAATTCCATATATTAAATATTTAGTTTTCTCGAAGTGTTTAGTTTAGTAACAGTAGTCAAATTTACATTAATATGCAAATTTGCTTAACAACTTGTCGGTTAAATGCAGTATTCCGTATATCTAGAAGCTGTTATCTTCTCCTTCTCGGCGGATTAGAGCGGTTAAGCGGAAATTGCTGCAGGATAACGATTGCAAACCCCGCATTTTCTTAATATATGCTAGTTTGCTATACTGGGGGGCATATCCTGAATATCACTGACAATTTTGTGTATGTTTGAAACGTAGATAAATATATATTTATTATAATGAATTTCTCTCTTCCCACTTCCCTCTCTATCCCTCTCTCTTTTTCGCCCACTTCATATATATACATATGTAAAAAAAAATAGTGAGAGATTATCAATCCGAGCAAAATACTTCATGAGCTCTCTGTTGGCCCACCAGGCTAACAGTATTACTTAGGTTAGTGAAGACCTCCAAGTAATCTTATGGTAAGGTCCAAGGTTATGGTTCATCACAATTCTATATTGTAAATCCGTGGATGGGCTTCGGATAAACTGCTTTTTAGAGTGATATGTAAAATGAAAAAAAAATGGCATCGTAGGAGCGATGTGTACCCTGCACGCACATAACTATTTTTTGAAAATTAGTTTAGCTTGCAAACAGCTAAAGTCCAAATCATTATTAGGGATAAATTTCGAAAGGAATGAAAAATAAAAACATTTACCAACATTTAACAGATAGATGGTTAAATGTTTTTATTTTTCATACCCTTCGAAATGTATCTCCAATAGTGGTTTGGACTTTAGCTGTTCTTTCTAGCGTGCAAGGAATCCTATGACGGATAGCTCTTATGTGTTTAAATGTACACTGTATATATAAGTCAAAATGTTTTTTTTTGTATTCTTCCTTTGTACTTGGAGAGTTTAAATGTAGTTATAAAAATATGCAATGTAATTTCATTAAATTTCTATATCTTTGTGCAGCTGAGGATTGCTCTGCATTTTATATTTGATGTAATGTTCACACTGCTTAATGGAGTCGCATTAAACGATCGTACTGCATTAACTTTGAATATCCCTGTTGCTTATTTTGACTTTGTATATATATTTATATATATATATATACAGTATGTATATACATACATACATACATAAATACATATATATATATATATATGTCATACTAATATATACTTTTGTTATT
>NC_068987.1:6222563-6225271 GCF_001194135.2 Octopus bimaculoides
TTATATATATATATATATATGTACGTATATATACACACATGAATTGTATTGTTAGTGATTTCGAAGTTTCGACAGCTAACTCATCAATGGACAGTCCGATGATGGTTTGGTTGACCGAAGCTTCGAAGTCACTATCAATATGATTCTTGTTAATGAATGATAAATCTACCAAATGTATTGAATAATCCTTTAGCTTATTATAAAGTTGTTTTTATTATAACATAAAGACAAACATTAATAGATATATATTTATATCATTGCATACATAAATATATATAGAAAGAGAAGGGTGCAGATACACGTATGTATGAGCAGATGTGTGATATGCTAAGCTTTAACATTTATAGCACTCAGATTCAGTACAGGTATGTCCTTAGAAACAGATATGGGGTAGGTATTTATAGAACCTATTCGCTCGTGACAGCAACAAACTTGAACCAAGACAAGAAAAACACAGAAATATAAATGACATGGCAAGTAAGGCGATGAATGTAGGTTATGAAAGAAGAGATATCTGTTGGTTAGTAGAAACAATTATTATTATACACACGCGCGCGCAAACACATACACACAGACACACACTCTCTCTCTCTCTCTATTTCTCTTCCTCTCTCTCTCTCTCTCTCTCTCTCTCTCTCAGTGTTTTGCTCTGTGTCGTCCCTAATGTTTTTTCTTAGAGACCATGTCATATGCTTTCCTGTAGTTCACCCACGCCATCGCCAAATTTTTGTGTCTATTCTTGCAATAAGCCAGGATAGTTTTATCGGTTAGTAATTGATCCTTCGTTCCTCTGCTCTTACGTCTACACCCTTTTTGTTCCACTAGTAGCAGGTCGTTGTCTTCTAGGTACTTATAAATTCTGTTTGTTATGATGCCCGTCATCAGTTTCCACATCAGTGGCAAACAAGATATTGGTCGGAAGTTTCCAACTGCATTCCTTTTACTTGGGTCCTTCTGGCATAGTACCGCTCTTCCTTTTGTCATCCAGGCCGGTACTTGGATGTCACTACTCAGTATTTCGTCCATCTATCTCGCAGTTCTCCTCTACAGGGCTGTCAAGTTTTTAAGCCAAAAGCCCTGAACCCCATCTGGGCCAGGTTCTTTCCATTTAGGAATTTTCCTGCACTGATCTCTAATCATCTCCTAGGTTATTCTTAAATCCTCCTGCTGATACTCTCCACTCTCCTCTTTGAGTGTCTTTAACCTGTCTGCTTCAGTTTTGTGTTGTTTCTCCTCAGACCATATGTCTGACCAGAATCTCTTACTTTCTTGAGCATCCGGCACGGCTTCTTCACCTTTTTCTTTCCCATCCAGTTCCTGATACACTCGTTTCTGATTTTGTTCGAAAAGTCTACTTAATCTGTACAGCTCGATTCTCTGTTCATATCTCTTTAGTTTATGTTCTTTAGCTTTCAACCTCTGTTTTAATTCCTCAATCACAACATTGATCCCCTTTCTCTTCACCCTATACCTCCTCTCTACCTCAACATATTTCTTCCGCTGAGCTTCATTTCTCTTTTACCGTTCCAGAATATTAATATGTTTTCTGGTCTCTGTAACAGATTGCGTAATTCTCCTTTTCCACCATGGTGAGATGCACCCCACCCACCAAAATTTTAATAATAAACGAACATAAACTCGGCAGGTTTAGTATTATTACTTAGTACCATTTTGGGGCCGTAGTACATTTATAGGAATGTAGAGGGTGCCGGAGTACATTTGTCTTACGACAGCTGCCTGCAGAACCCCGGTCCGAATTTTTCCATTGGAACAAACTTCCCTGAAAGGCACCACGTAATGGGCCAATTGCACTCTCATCTGATGATGATCTATAAATATTGGTTTTATATTTTGGCACACGACGAACAATTTCGGAGGAGGGGCTAAGTCGATTGGACCGACCTCAACGCCCAAATGGTACTTATATCCTGAAAGATGAAAGGCAAAGTCACCTTCGGTGGAATTTTGAACTCAATGCAAAGACGGACGAAATGCCGCTAAGCATCCCCCACCCCCAGGCGTGCTAGCGATTCCGTCAGCTTGCCGCCCTATGTTCTATAGATATTAATTATTTAATATAAGCGTAAGTCATTTCAAATTCATTATAAAAATGCTAATTTAATGGCTAGACTCCAATATATATACAGTATAATCGCTACTGGTATAAATGATTACGAATTTAATATTACAAAAGAACTATATCCGACACCTACCAAGTCCAATTTATTTACATACATATATACATGCACACGCACAACACATTACGTATATATATATATATAATTTTTAAACAAGAATATTGTTGATAGTTGTCAATAATATACTTGTTTATGAATAATAAATTTGAATTCTATAAAGAATAGTGGAACCCGTCACATTAATGTAAACTTGGTTTTATTATGACTGAACATAAAAACAAACGTTAACTTATATATGTGGAGGCGCAATGGCCCGGTGTTTAGGGCAGCGGACTCGCGGTCATAGGATCGCGGTTTCGATTCCCAGACAGGGCGTTGTGAGTGTTTATTGAGCGAAAACACCTAAAGCTCCACGACGCTCCGGCAGGGGATGGTGGCGAACCCTGCAGTACTCTTTCACCACAACTTTCTCTCACTCCTTCTTCCTGTTTCTGTTGTACCTGTAATTCAAAGGGCCAGCCTTGTCACACTGTGTCACGCTGAATATTCCCGAGAACTACGTTAAGGGAA
>NC_068987.1:6225493-6229679 GCF_001194135.2 Octopus bimaculoides
ATATATATATATATATATATATATATAAGATGGACTCTACCGTTGAAGACGACGTATGAGCGTTCATCTATTGCCGAATGACCTGCACGATTGATTTGCTTATAGTGGTCAAATGCCCGTTGCGCACATTAAGCCAATCCTCGCCATCAAATCGACGTTGTCTGAACAGGTGCCCGATGTACCACGCATCGGGTGTCGAAGTGATGACAGAGCAACGCAAGATGAAGTGTATTGCTCAAGAGTACAACGCACCGCCTGGTCTAGCAATTGAAATCACGATCGCTAGATCGTCAGTGCAACACCCTAACCACTAAGCCATGCATATGTGTGTATATATATATCTGTGTGTGCGTGCATGTGTGAGTGTATGTGTTAGACGTAATTCTGTTACACTGAACCAAGTGCGTTCTATGTTTTAGCTTCTGTCCACCAGTATTTTTGTCTCTAATATTTTTGTACTTACGTTTTAACACAATCAAATAGCACGTCGCGGCATGAAAATATAGAAATAACAATGTGAACATCTGCGTGTGTGGCTTGTATGTTTGTTTCTGTCTTAAAATGTTACTTTATACGTCTAGTTTAAAAGCATTGTTGCAGCATGGTTATGTCAGTGTGTTCGCGTGTCGAGTATATCTGTCATTGAATATCTTGACATTATACCACTGCGTACATGTAACAGATTGTTTGTGTCAAAGCTGTATGCAGACATGGCTTACAGTTTTTTTTTTCTGTTTATAAATAGTGCAGTTGGTAAACGGAGTCGTTTTTGACTGTGTCTGCATGTGGAAGATCTGCTTACTCAAGTGCTTGTCACCACAGCTTTTAAACATGTTTAAAAGAGTGACAAACTAGCTTTGCTATCAATCATGTTGTTTCGAGTTCAGTTCTACTGCGTGGCACATGCGCCAAGTGTCTTCTGTTGTAGCTTGGAGTCGATGAATGCCTTGTGAGTGAATTTGATACTCAGAAACAAGTGGAAGCCCGCCGTGTGTGTGTATGCATGTATGCCATTATTCAGTTTATTTCAAGATTTCATGCCAATAAATGAAGAACCGGTTTCTAACCTAGATCCAAGGTTCCTTCACTGGAATTTCAACATCAACAACAGGGTATGTATGTATGTATGTATGTATGTATGTATGTATGTATCTATCTATCTCTCTATCTATCTATCTATCTACCTATCTATCTATCTATCTCTCTATCTATCTATCTAGAGTTCAAGGCGAACTCCAGCATGGCCGCAGCCCAATGGCTGAAACAAGTAAAAATTAAAAGATGACTGAATTCTACCTGTTAATTAACTGATATTCGAGAAGAAATAGTGTGTGCATGTGTATTTCTACGTGAGTGTGTTTACCTGTAAAAACGAAGCTATTTTCCTTTCGGTAATGAATGAAACGGTAAGAATGATCACCTGAGTGTGTTTAGATATGAATGTGGATGTGGAGGCGCAATGCCCAGTGGTTGGGGCAGCAGACTCGCGGTCGTAGGATCGCAGCTTCGATTCCCAGACCGGGCGTTGTGAGTGTTCATTGAGTGAAAACACCTAAAGCTCCACGAGGTTCCGGCAGGGGATGGTGGCGAAATCTGCTGTACTTTTTCACCACAACTTTCTGTATTTGTAAATATCCATAGCCTTAGAAGCCATAACATCTTATATTCGACCAAATGATACCTTCGGATCCTTAACCGTCAAATCTCGGGAAACTAATTAAATAGCCACAAATTATCAACCGTCAAGGACAATCATTTACTTTTAAGAGACTCTTAAGAAAGGCGAAATTCACATCAGAAGAGATAAAGGAGATAATAAACCGCGGAAACCCTTGTTGCGGAGCCTGTTAAATAGTTGAACAGGGCTAAACCAAATAATTGAAGAATAATTGAAGGAACTGAACGTTAATGCGAATACAAATTGCAAAACCAAACAAAAAGAAGTCTTATATACTGCATCACATGCCGACAATGAAATGAGAATTATATGGCTAAATGGGATCGAAATTAATACAACAGGTTAAAGTGCATAAAAAAAATATCAAAAAATTATCTCTTTGAAATGTCGTATGTGGCGAATAACTAGATATCTGTACAAATGGAAAATTTAAAATAACCCCTTTTTTTGCAAAAATAAAGGAAGAAAATTATCAAATCGATATACCGAAGAATAGACACTTAATAAGAATTCGAAACAAAACCGATGACATGCAACACTACTACTATAAATGTCTTCCTTTATATAAATTGCCGCACAATACGTGAGTTTGAAAATCTGTCAACGGCGAAAGCGCTTACACATCATTCTGTATTTTAAGATACTTTTTTATATAATCAATAATTCTAATTTAAGAAAATCTTCTTTCGAATACTGAGATAGTCAAAAATGCTTTCTTAATATTTTTTTAAATATATACATGCACACACGCACTCACATACGTATGGAATGTCATATTACAAATGAAAGCAATTGATTTAAGCCTGTACACAGGGTGTAGTATAATTACATTTAATTCCATCTAATTAATTTTAATTATTTTATGCATGTAGTTCCTGCTTACATAGGATTTCCCCCCTCCAAGCATTTATCATAGCATGTGAACCGAAATCTGTCAATGCATCAGTAACTCAACTCTGAGTGCACTACTTTTAGTGGCAGAAACAACAGTAAGCTAATGAAGATGGTTACATAACTCTTGTTCTTGTGACCAAGAGTAATTGATGCACACACACATGTGTGTGTGTATATATATATATATTATTGTATATATATATATATTATTTTGTATATATTATTGTGTATATATTATTGTGTATATATTATTGTGTATATATTATTGTGTATATATATATTATTGCTCTCGAGCAACTATGCTGTCCCGGATCGACCTTGAGCGACTGCAACACAGGTAGCGATAAGTGGGACTGAACCTGAAACCACGTGGTTGCAAAGCAAGCTTGACAAAAACAACGATAAATTGATACTAAATTATTGATTTCATACGTAAGCAACGACCAGAAAATTGATTACAGAGTCAGTCGATTATACCAGCCCAAGTATTCCCCTGGTACTTTATTATATAAATCCCTGGAAGAATAAAAGATGACCTCGGTGGAATTTGAAAGCAGAACGTAAAGATCCGGAATAAATACTGCAAAACATTTCGTCCGTCGCATTACAGATTCTGCTAATCTATAAACTCCCATCTGTACCAAAATATTTTGTCTCCCTTCTCAGTGATACAAAACGCTAGAAATAACTGTCAAATCTCTTCAAAATACACCTTTACGACCCTAACCATTTGCCTATACAAATCATTTTCATAAGTTAGTCCTAAGTGTCCCTGCTCGTTTTCAGACTTTTATTTAGTCCTTAAGCAAGACCTTTTTTTTTTATTTCTTCTATTCTTTTTCTTTATTTTCACGTTGCTCCGGTGAAGTCAGCTGGTAAAATGAGTTGTACTCGTAACTCATAGGGCCAGCCTTGTCACGGCCTATGACGCTAAATCTTCTTGAGAACGCTGTTAAGGGTATGTGTGTTTGTGAGGTGCTCAACCACTTGCACGTTAATTTCATGAGCAGGCTGTTCCGTTGACCGGATCAATTGGAACACACGTGGTCTTAACCGGCGAACTTTCGGTGCTAGTTTCAGACGTTCTGGTCTCCTTTACATTAATCCTACGTTCATATCAGACGTGATCCATTGACGCCAAGGACATGTCTTCTGTATCACATGTGACACAGAGTAGAGGCAATGGCTTAGATAAAGAACGATACACAATGGATGGGATGTAGTGCTTCCTTAATATACGAAAACACTGAAGTGTCACAGTCGTGATTGGAGGGCATTTTTGATCACAGATCTGCCCAAGAGCCCGACAGCGACGACAACAGAAGCAAGAAAACCGAAATTATTAAGATATTTGGTTCAGTGGAAGTGAACTAAAAATGGTAAGGGGGATCCACATTCATGCATCTGACATACTAAACTAAATACCTCAAGCTACGTATGTCTGATAACACGTATCAGCCTAAAAAAAGTATGGAAATATTTATGGGTGAGTGTATGTCTGCCATATATATATATATATATATATATATATATATATATATATATTATACGCACACACATAATTTGCGCCCGTGTATTAGTTTGTGTTAGTCATCTGAACCGTCATGCTACTTT
>NC_068987.1:6233675-6238836 GCF_001194135.2 Octopus bimaculoides
TAGAATAAGCACATAAATGGGAAAAAATAGTACTCGACTACCGGAGGTAGAGTAATATGCTTTATTATTATTGAAGCTGTAAATCCGATATGCTTGCCCGCTTATGTTCTGGTGTTTGCTGAATTTTTTCTAGAGAACATTATTTTCTTTGTGGGTAGATCGTTGGTGATCTCTTTCTAGCATATCGGATGTCTACTTAGTGGTCATCCCTTCTTATACGCATATATATATATATATATATAAGTATATATGATGAACTCTCTTGTAGGTTTCGAAGTATGAGGATCCGACCACCTGTGCTTTCTTTGTCAGTTATAATGCTTATGTCGAATGTGACATTTAATGCCCCGCCTACGATTTGCAAAGACGCCTACAGGTGCTGCAAGTATGAATGAGGATTACAGGTCAGTGCAGGTCATATATTTGCAGGTGCTTCTCTCCTTTGCCTTGTACCCCCTAAGCCTGTTAATACTGGCTGCAACAAAGTTTCTTATACCATTTTGACACAACGATCTCCATTTTGTTCGCTCCAAAGCTGTTCGCTCGAAAGTATTGTGAGCTATCTTCATTGATGAGAGGTTACTCAACAGCTCCTTGTATCTGAGCCATGACTGACTAACATTCTTGTGCCCACTATTAATCTGGCCGTACATGAGAACACTGTCAGGTGCTTTACCAAAAGAGTTTACCACTTTCAGGACAATTCCGGTATTAGTGACTGAAGTGGAGCTCAACACTGCTTCAAAGTGATCTTCCCATCGTTTCAGGATCTCAGATTTGTCAGTCAACAGCGTCTCTCTAGTGGATGAAAAACTAGGAGTAACACCGTGCTCTTGAGGCGCATACACTTTCTTGAGGCTATCACAAAAGGCTTTAGAATCCTTTCTGTCTGCAGCTTTATGCAGTTCAGTAGCCTTGGAAGACCATCAAGCCTCCTTCATGTCTCAGAGCACGTTGGACCTGGCCTCTGCATTTCTTATGAGCATTCTCTTTTCTGGATGAGCTTTTATCATTTATCCATGTTCTATAAGAGCTGTGAATTTTATCTATCAACTGCTGGACATCTGTGTTGTTATCATGAATCACTTTTGATGCTTACGAACAGGAAATCCTACGACTGCTGCAGCTGCAGAGTGCGTTGTATCATACAGAACTTTCCAAGATGATTCTATGTCATCACTGACATCAACAGTGTTGAGTGCAGTGTCCAACTTGATAGAGAGCCCAGCCTGCTTTTCAATAGTTTTCAAAGGCAGAACGTTAAGGCGCTTAGACACTGATGACTGTTGTAGTCTTGTGTGTTTCAGATGGAACGTAGACTTACTATGAAGAAGAGAATGGTCAGAGAGATAGCAGGTATTATGAAAGGAACGTGTAATGTTAAAGTCCCTAATATCTCGGTTCTTAGTGATAACATAGTCTGTGAGATGCCAATCCTTAGATCTAGGATGCATCCAGGTCGTCTTGCAACAATTTTGCTGTTGGAAGAAGGTACATGTGATGCTTCTAAAATCTCTGACGAAGCCTAGAGAAACACCCAAGTACCTCAATCTTATCTACTAATTACTTCAGTCCACTGGAGGGATAAAGGTAGAATGAGGTATTTTGCCATATGTTATATTTTAATAATTACTGATATTTTAAATTTAATATTTTATATTTTATAATATATTATGTACGTAAGGCATAATGTGTCATATATGCATGTATATTGTTATAATTGTCCTTTTAGTAAACTGACATAATATAATGTCTAAAAGTTGATGAATACCACCTATTAATCCCCTCCATTTTCTTACTGCTCTATAAATTAGTGGTAAAATATCTTTTTACCCTCACCCATTTATTACACTTGGTAATGTAATTGTCATGCAATGAAAAAACACTTGTGTAATTATAATTGGGTATTCTACCAGCAGTATATTGGATAGATATTATCCCTTAGTTGGTTGGATTCACAACCTCTAACTCTCTTGGAATTATATATATATATACTCATACTTACATACTACGTAATTTTGCATTGTCTATACGTATAAAGACGTGATATATATATATAGTCAATTAAAAAAAACAGAAAAAGAGAAAACAACAAACGTGAAGACGCTAGCACAAGCAATGTATTTGATGGAATGGAAGGGTAGGGGAGGAGATGGAAGGGGGGAGGAGAGGGAAGAGGAGGGGAAGAGAAGGAAGGGGAGGGGAAGAGATGGAAGGGAAGGAGGATGCCTAAATCTTAGTATTCTTCTTGATTGAAAAAATCACTCGAGCTACGTTGACAGGTTCACGGACGAAATCTGGAACAAGGTGCCACCCGCCAGACACTAACAAGACATGAGTCAATCACGTTTCGCGCCTATTTACCGTTACTCTACAATAGCTTTCTACCATAGAGATTGTTTATATACTGCTGGCTTTTGTAATCTTCGTCACGAAAATTGCAGTAGCGTGTCAGCTGTGAGAGAACAAGAAGCCATTACATAAACATACCAGGATATAAAATCATGGCTCTAAAGTGGGCAATCAACAGACCGATCCTGTATGAAAGCAAAGTTATTGTTGTAAATTTTATTTCAGGTCAGTATTAAACCAGCAGACAATGATCAAAGTCACTTGCAGTCGTCACATTCACCTCTTTGTGTAACTATGACTATATTATTCAATGTCTTTCCTGAACGGCAGAAATATTTCAGTCGTGGGAAGTTGTGTTCCAATGGTGATCATCGCTTTACTTTTTATCTTCATACGCTTGAGGTTTTCGCATAAGGGAGTTGAGGTTTTATTCGAAGTGAGTCCTGAGTGATTAGATACTCGGTAATTACTTCGTTCTGCGTGTATCAAAAAACTGTATGATTCGAACAGAGTGTTTTTGTTCGCTTGAAGCATTGTAATATCGAAGAATCTAAAACGCATCCCCCTTCCGCAAACACCTGATCAGATGTAGCAACACCACCAAGAAGATAGATGCCTCTATACTGAGAACAACACCGACAATCTATTTATAAAAGAGGCTCTGCTGATCCACTGCTTCAACCCGAAAATTAACAGTTGATCGGAGTTGAGCTGGTGGCTCCTATGACAGTATCCAACAGATGGAGAACGGCCTACAATGGCAGCCGAGATTTGTTTACATCAATACGCAGACAGCCGGAAGCACTAAAGGGCGACCCCCACTTCAACTACTAATATTACGCCGTCGTATTACGAATGGTGAGTAGCTTATAGCAACAGCTGGTCGTTTGTAGTCCGTTTACACCAAAGCGTGGGAGGTCGATTACACCTACGTCTGGAGAGCGCCTGCTGCTGTTACATAAACGCTGGAGAGTTTGAATGGATTAATGGATCCTACATAGCTGGGCTTTTCTTAGACTGTTCTTTTCTCGTGAAGATAGGACTTTGAGCCAGAAATATAAAGGTTTTATTAAACTTTCCGCATTGTCAGAAGCTGTCGTTTTTTTCTCTCTCTTTACATTCTTTGTATGTTTCGAAATTTTCCTCAAACGCTTAAAATTTTTAGTAGAGGAGGTTTGTTGCTGTTTTGTACCAGTTCGGCTCTAATTGAGTGGATATAGGATCAAAAGATTCTCCAACCGTGACCATTACTTCTTTTTATGTGCATCTAGGACTACACTAGGCTCTGTCTTCTTCAACGAATGAAAAATCTTAAATTTTAAGTGCAGGAGTATCAGTGTGGTAAGAAGCTTGCTTCCCAACCACGTGGCTCTGGTTTCAATCCCACTGAGTGAATGGCACGGCACCTTGGACAAGCGTCTTCTACTTATAGCCTCGGGTCTACCAAAGCCTTGTGAGTGGATTTGGTAGACGGAAACTGAAAGAAGCCCGTCTTATATATATATATAGGAAAATAGAGATAATTCAATTAATAATTATCTATTAATTACAAAATTGGACATCATCTCTGACAGCTATTTCGATTCAAGACTTTAGAAACTGGGATTTATATTATTCGTTCGACTAAAGGCGGTGCTCCAGCATGGCCGCAATCAAATGGCTGAAACAAGTAAAAGAACAAAAGAATAAAAGAATAAACAAAATGGATTTATTGGTGCTTAATCTTTGATCTGTTTACTTGTTTCCGTCATCAGACTGAGGCCATACTGGGGCACCACCTATAGTCGAACGAATCGACCCCAGTACTTTAGTTCTAAGCTTTGTATGTATTCTATCGGTCTCATTTGCCGAATCGCTGAGTTACGGTGACATAAACAAACTCACATCGGTTACCAAATGGTGGTGGTGACAAAGACAAACGCAAAGACACACACACACACACACACACACACACACACACACATACACACATATATATATATGTACGATGGGCTTCTTTCAGTTTCTGTCTACCAAATTCACTCCCAAAGCTTTAGTCTGCCTGAGGCTATAGTAGAAGACACTTGCCCAAGGTGCCATGCAGTGGGACTGAACCCAGGAAAGCGTCTGGGAAGCAAACTTCTTACCATACAGCCGTTGATGTTTAGCTTTAAGTGAGCTCAGTTTAAGCTGATAAGGGATCAAGTGTGTTCCCTAAATGACCGTCAGATATATATATATATAGCGTCTGAGATAAGTATGACAATGACTAGAATGCCTCTCGACCAAAGATCGTTTCGGCCAGTGCTGGTCAAGATCTCAGTAACACTAATATGCATAAAACCCCCCACCAAAAATGAATACTAAATACATTTATAATTACTGAAGACTAATAAACTAGTGAATATGTACAATTATGTCAGGGGAAATATCTTAGTCAGAATTGTGAAACATACGTTAAGCAAGAATGGGTAGCAATATTCCATTGTATCTATTGAGGACGGTGGGTGCAGTTACGTCATTATGTTTGGTGTCATTCAGTGTGGTAACTATATTTCTCCCATACCAAACAATAGAGATATTCTTTATCCTGTTTAATATGCTTTCAGGTGCTTGAATTAGTCGTGGCGTTACAAAGACCCACCCTGCTCTCTCGGCATCGGCCCTTGACTCAGTAGCACGCCAAGGATGTCACAATTGGCGGGAGAGAGGGCTGCGGTTTCATCAGTAGTCGGCTGGTGCTCATTTTCTAATATTAGAGGTAAAGTGTTATTTCCGTATATAGTGATGCAAACAACCGATGAAATTAAACTGACACATTGTATATATA
>NC_068987.1:6238857-6240795 GCF_001194135.2 Octopus bimaculoides
GTCACCAACAGTAGACAACATGAAGTACGAAAACAAATGAGTTGAATACGCAAACAACGAGAGAGGTAATACAGAGAACAACCCTTCATCAGTTGTCGGCTGTTTCTCTACTCCTCATTTCGAGCATTCATCGACAATATGAGTCTTCGAAGACAGTTGCTCCCATAAATACCAGAATAAAATTTTGTTTTTGTGGAGGATCAAAGTTGTGAACAAAAACAGGACAGTGGAGGCATACAAGGAAACCGAACGAGAACAAACATGGAGGGTCGTTAGACCAGCATGAGAGGAAAATAGTGAACGCCGAGAGATAGGCTTCGAAGACTCATATTATCGTTGAATGCTCGAAATGAGGAGTAGATAGACAGCCGACAACTGATGAAGGGTCGTTCTCTTTGTTACATGTCCTGTTTTCCATTTTCCTCTTGTTATTTGCGTATATAACTCATTTAAGATGTCGCACAGTAACTAATATCATGACGCATGAGCAAATCTTTTCTGTAATAGCTCCGGGCTCACCAATGCCTTGTGAACAAATCTGGAAGACGGAAACTGCATCCCTCCTACCCATCATCTCTTTACACCCCCTATAGGTTTGTTTACCTTTCTGTAACTTAACAGCTCGGCAAAAAACGCTCGACAGAATAAGTATCAGGTTAAAAAATAAATTAAGTACTGGCGTCGATCTTAACCCTTCAAAGCGGTGCCACAGTATGGCCGCAGTCCAATGACTGAAACAAATAAAAAGCAGACGATAAAATCAAATAAAACTGATAAAAAAATCACTTAACTATCTTCAAAGCGTATTTTAAATGCTTTGTAAATAAAATAACACTGGCGATAATGTAATTTAAGAGGTTTCTTTTCCGTTTTCGATTTGTAATAAATAACAGCTTAGTGTCCTTCAAATCATACCCTACCAACGTAAACAGCGAAACATAATTGCACAATGTAGTCCTTGATGTACAATAAACAAATATATAATTAATTTATTGGCCGTGAGTCATTTATGACAACGAGTGTTCCAGTTGATCCGATCGATGGAACAGCCTGCTCGTGAAATTCACGTGCAAGTGGCTGAGTACGCCACAGACACGTGTAGTGTTAATGTAGTTCTCGGGGCGATTCAGCTTGACACAGAATGTGACAAGGCTGTCCCCTTTTGAATTACAGGTACAACTCAGTTTTGTCTGTGGATTGAACTGGAGGAACGGGAAATAACGTGACTATCTCAAGGACACAACGCGCTGCTGGGGATCGAACTCATGAACCGAATACCCAGCAACTAAGCCACGTGCCTTCCACATAATGAATAAATGAATAGATAAATGAATGGTGAATAATAGACGACGAAGTCATAGCGATAATGGTATTGAAGGTCGGTCTCCTCCATCGAGGTTGACTCGGAACTAAACCAGCTGCAACAACAGGTGTGGCCGTGTGATAGGAAATCTGCTATCCGGCCACATGGTTCCGGGTTCAGTCGCACTGCGTGGCGCTTTAGACAAGTGTTTTCTGTTGTAGCCTCGGGGCCAATCAAAGCCTTGTGAGCGGATTCAGTAGACGGAAACTGAACAAAATCCGTCGTATATGTGTGTGTGTGTGTGTGTGCGTGCGTGTGTGTGCTTATCCCCCCCACCACCAACGCTTCACGACCGGTGTGTTTACATTCCCGTAACTTGGTTCGGCAACAGTGACTGATAGAATAAGTGCTAGGCTTTAAAAAAGTACTGAGGTCAATTTGTTCCGCTAGAATTCTTCAAGACGCTGTCCCAATTTGACCGTAAGACATAAATAAACAGAAGATACACCAATAACGGACTTCCTCTTCGAAGACGGCGTTTGAGTTTCCAATGAGAAAACAGAAAGAATAATCCAACCGAATCGACAATCAACAACACACTCACATTACTATTACAATAATTCACCAATGTTTGC
>NC_068987.1:6241163-6243209 GCF_001194135.2 Octopus bimaculoides
GGCTCAAAAGTAGGTTTACAGTTATTCAACTATCTCTTTTCGCATTCCTATATTAACGGTTTAGATCTTAATCATATAAAAATATGAAACCGTTATTCTATGCTAATTTAGTTAATTGTAAGATAGAAATTTAAAAGTAATGAAATGTTTTAAAAGAAATTTAAAGTACCTACGTGATAACTGTAAACCTACTTTCAGGCGACCCTGTATATATATATATATATATATATATATATATGTATGTATATATACTAAGGGCTTCCACATTTTCCGTTGTCTAGCAAATTCAGTAACACGACACTGGTCGGCTGGAGACTATTGTAGAAGACACGTGCCCCAGATACCGATCAGTAAGACTGAACCGGAAACCAAATGGTTGCAAAGCCAGCTTCTTAACCACACTGCCATATCTGAACCTAACCCCTGGCTTTTTATTTGCGCATTTCTTTCTTTCATCTTTTTACTCCGTCGTTCTTTTGCTATCTATATTGCATTACATCAGATTAACTGTCTGTTAACGTTCAGTAACTGATGACCTTACTCATACAACATTGAAATGTGACCCACAATTAGATACGTATCTTAATTACTTCGTCGTATGTTGTTGTTTACTTCCAGGAGTGTCTGACGGAGGAGGTGAAAGAACGTGGCTTAGTGGTTAGGGTGCTGCAATCTCAGGTACAAGATCATGATCTCAGCACTAGTCGGTGCGTTATGTTCTTGAGCAAAACACTTCATTTCACGTTGCTCCCGTTCGCTCAGTTGTATATGGTTTCCAGCCCATCCCGCGACGGTCTGGTGTCCCGTTCAGGGGAATGATGTGATCTCGGTTACTTATACGCCATGGAAACTGGGTAACTGACCCCTTGAGTCTTAGGACTCGAGACAGTGATGTCCAGATGATTCTATTCTTACCTGTCCCGCCAAATTCCAATCTTTTCATTCTTCACATACCATAGCCCGTGTTATCCAAATATCCATACTTAAAACGATACGAAGTGATTTAGAGAGGGATTTAGCTACTACTTCTAGCAAGTCGAACAGCCGTATAAAGGATCTAACGTTTCTGCCTGCTCACTGCTTTTAAATATTATTTTCTACTCTAGACCCAAGGCCCGAAATTTTGGGGAAGGGGACAAGTCGATTAGATCAACCCCAGCACACAACTGGTACTTAATTTATCGACCCCCGAAAGGATGAAAGGCAAAGTCGACCTCGGCGGAATTTGAACTCAGAACGTGTAAAAACAGACGAAATACTGGTAAGCGTTTCGCCCGGCGTGCTAACGTTTCTTATTTCTTCATTGCCCACAAGGGGCTAAACATAGAGGAGACAAATAAGGACAAAGGGATTAAGTCGATGTAATCGACCCCAGTGCGTAACTAGTACTTAATTTATCGACCCCCAAAAGGATGATAGGCAAAGTCGACCTCGCCAAAATTTGAACTCAGAACGTTAAAGCAGACGAAATGCCGGTAAGCGTTTCGCCCGGCGTGCTAACATTTCTGGCAGCTCGCCGCATTTGAGATTTCATGGTATGTTCATCCATCCACAATTTACAAAACATATTACACCCTTTTAATAGTGAAGTACTCTTTCAATAATTTTGCTTTTGGCTCGCTTAATTTATTAGTAAACTTTTTCTTTTCAATCGATTATTGTTATATAACTATCTTATCGCCCGTAGTCATCCTGTGATGTGTGTAAGTGTAAAAATATCATACATATTTCAACGCTTTAGAAAAAATATCGTACATATTTCACTTGTCTGCTTTTCATGCTTCTCAGTACGATTCTTCTATTCAAAATATCCGACGTCTTATCATTTCTCGCCACAAAAATGTGATTTCCTTGGAACCAAAGGAGTTGTTCGAAATAAACGAAATAGAAAAAGAAAAGAGAAAGAAAATGAAATGAGGTGGCACTTATTCATTCCAATTAACTCTTTCAAGCTGACTTTTTCAGATTTAGGCTTTTTGTTATCACTTGAAAATGTGTGTGTGTGTGTGTGTGTGTGTGTGTGTGTGTGTGTGTGTGTGTGTGTGT
>NC_068987.1:6243742-6244537 GCF_001194135.2 Octopus bimaculoides
ATATATATGCATATATATTAATATATATATAAATCGATGTATGTATCTATACTCACGCATTTATATCAATATGTATGCTCATAGTTACAAATAAGCGTGTGCATGTATTCAATTGTACATTATATATATATATATATATATGCACTCACGCGCGCGCGCGCACACACACACACACACACACACACACACACACACACACACAGAGGCCTGTTCAGCTGAAATTCAAACAGGACTAAGCAAGAAAAAAGCCGATATAATTTCTAAATGGAACAAGTAATAAAATCTAATATTTTTTTAGGAACCTTCGCAGTACACTAGAAGCATTGCATCCGATGATCTACCGACTCTGCCAGCTTGCCACCTTCATTAGATATTTTCAGCAAATGGTAGTAGTGAGACATGGTTATGACTGCAGAAGTGAAAGTTGAAGAGCGAGACAGAAACTTTGTTAGTAGCTGCATAAGATCAAGCACTAAGGACTAATTGGATACAAGCCTAAAGAGACAAAAAAACCAAGTAGATTCCCAATGTAGATTATGCAAATCAAAAGAAAAGAGGACGTTGGGTGTGTCTCGGCAAGTGATTACAATAAACATGCAGGTTAAATGTAAATAGTAATAATAATAATAATAATAATAATAAAAAAAATAATAAAAAAATAAAATATTCAGACAAATACATAACAAAAACACCAGGACTTACAAATATATATAACATACAGAAAATTGCACTACTGGGCACTGCACACATTCTACGCAAAACACTTTCAATACAGTAAACATAAGAGCACCACAG
>NC_068987.1:6245428-6246785 GCF_001194135.2 Octopus bimaculoides
ATTGTCATCTAACATCTCAGACTCTTTTTTACTCTTTTACTTGTCTCAGTCATTTGACTGCAGCCATGCTGGAGCACCGCCTTTTGTCGAACGAATAGGCCACTAGTAAACCTAGTACTTATTCTATCGGTCTCTTTTGCCGAGCCGCTAAGTTGCGGGGGACGTAAATACACCAACATTGGTTGTCAAGCGATGGTGGGGGGACAAACACAGAGACACACATAAATAATTATACATATATATATGATGGGCTTCTTTCAGTCTCCGTCTATCAAATCCACTCACAAGGCGTTGGTCGGCCCGAAGCTAGATGACACTTGACCAAGGTGCCACGCAGTGGGACTGGACCCGGAACCATCGGGTTTGGGTAAGTGTATTACAACGACCCCTAGTGTTCAACTGGTACTTATTTGGTACAGATGAAAGGCAAAGTCAATCTCAGTGAAATTCGAACTCAGAACGTAAAGAGCCGGAAGAAACGCCACTAATCATTTTGTCCGGCATTCTGTCGCTTCTACTAGCTCGCCGTCTTGAAAAGGCTCACTAGTAATTCATTCTAACTTCAGTTATTGATTAAGGGATGTATTTGATCTCAGATCATGTTCAGTATTTTTTTCTACTCCAGGCACAAGGCCCGAAAGTTTGAGGGGAGGGGGGCCCAGTCGATTAGATCGACGCCAGTACGCAACTGGTACTTAATTTATCGACCTCCGAAAGGATGAAAGGCAAAGTCGACCTCGGAGGGATTTGAGTTCAGAACACACAGACAGACGAAATACCGCTAAGCATTTCGCCCGACGTGAGATCATGTTTATTATTATCATTGTGATGATGGTAATTATAATCATCATTATCATCATCATCACCATCATTAGCATCATCATCATCATCATCATCATCATTGTCGTCGTCGTCGTCATCATCATCATCACCACCGTTGTCAACTACGTCAAAATGATCGGCATTGACGGTGTTTTTTGTTGTTGTCTTTGCCTTACCAATACTATTGCACTCTCTCATATCGATATTTCTATCATCATAGTTACATACTGCTGTCGTTCACAAAAGGCCCCCGTTCCTAGCAGCTGTCGGCTTAGTGAAACAAATAAACACACACCGACCAATTAACTAATAAAGACTAACGTAAATAGCTGTTGTGGCTGACGCAATCTTTCGACAAACGATTCTATTACTGTCCCACTCCCCAGCTTCAGGACAATACCGAAACATATGCGCACGATAACGTATCAATTTGCCCCGGTTTCTCTCTCTCTCTCTCTCTTCTTTTCTCCCTCTATCACTTTCTCTCTCTCTCTCTCTCTCTCTCTCATACACACACACACACGCGCGCACACAC
>NC_068987.1:6249410-6251110 GCF_001194135.2 Octopus bimaculoides
TATATATATATATACATATATATATATATATATATATAATTTACTCCTTCGTTTGATTAATGCAAAATGCTACATCATACCTATCTAATTTATCCATTCATGGAAGCCTATATGAAAATTATATATGCATATCATAATTCGATATTGGTACAGTGGGCAACTATAACTGATGTGTTCATCAATACTCATAACTCAATAACAAAGGGCGTCTGATAACGTAAGTAATCAATGAGCACCAGTCGTCGCAGGACAAAGCAGATGACCTGTTAGTTAAGAGTAGAACACCTTATCAACATAAAGTTATTGAGGACAGGGAAGTGTTAACTATATATCGATCTATATATGCTTGGTACTCTATGACCGAGTTGTGTTGTTTGTGTTCGCGTCTATGTCAGCTCTATGTTTCATTTTGGGCCCTGGATATAGTTAAGACGCGTGAGCTTGTGGTTAACGCAGTAGCTCCCGAGGCCGCATGCGGCCCTCGATCTTTATAAATATAATAGATATTTTCTTAACTGGCTTGTGCGTTGCTTTTTCTTGGTGCAGCCTCCTAAAAGAATCCCTGTTTTGGATCTGGCCCGGATACACTAGCGTAGCTAGAGTGTGTACCGTCCGGGGCGGCCCTTCCGTTTGTCGCCCCCACCCCGATCCCACAAAAACATATATTGCCTACAGCAGACCCAAAAGTGCCGCCCGTAGCGGACTGCCCCTGTCACCCACCCCACTAGCTACGCTAATACCCGGATATTAAAAAAGGTTGAGAATGACTGGGTGAGGATCATGCACTCACTTACTATCATAAGATCATGGTTTCGATTCCCGGGTCGGGCGATGCTTTGGTTCAAGAATCAAATGCTTCAATTTCACTTCGCTTCAGTCCATTCAACCGTAAACGAGCAGACCTGCGACGGACTGGCGTCCAAGACAAGGTGAGTCGTTGTCATCTCGGCTACATAATATGCTATGGAGACAGGGTAGCTGACCCTATGAGGCTCAGGATTCGAGACAGTAATGTCCAGGTGTCACAAGTATAAATTCAAGTCAATGTCCCCGAAACCAATTTTCTACTCCCAACTCATTTTACCGTAAATATTTAGGCAAACTTTTGACTCAAGCCAAACCTGAAGTAGAGAGTAAGTGCTTTTGATGAGTTCACAAATGACAAAGAAAGGACTTTGACAAATCTAGCTGATTGATTGATTAATCAATTGATCAATTTATTAATTGACTGACTGACCGATCGATTAATCAAACAATTAATGTGTTAATTGGTTAAATACTTAATCACTTGGTGTATATAAAATAAAGAAGTGAAACAGAACCAGTGCGTGAGTTTATTGGTGTAGTGACCCACCTGAGCTACAACAAAATATGTTTCAACTTCTAACACACGAATCCACATAGAGAAATTCTCGAACCAAATACAAAAACGAAATAGAAAAATGTAGAAAAGATATTTTCAACTGTTAATTCTTTCATTCATTAAACTGCGGCCATGCTGGAGCACCACCTTGGAGAGCTTTCAGTTCAACGAATCGACCCCAGTACTTTCTTCAAAACTTAGTACTTAATAAACCGTCTCTTTTGCTGAACCGTTAAGTTACGGGGACGTAAACACACCAGCATCGGTTGTGAATCGATGGTGGGGGGGGGACAAACACAGACACACAAACATATACATACATACACACACACACACA
>NC_068987.1:6253245-6258178 GCF_001194135.2 Octopus bimaculoides
GTATGTATGTATGTATTTGTGTGTCTGTGCTTGTCCCCTCACTCCTACTATAACCTCGGGTCGACCAAAACTTCATGAGTAGATTTTGTAGACGGAAACTGAAAGACACCCGTCGTATATATATAAATATATGTGTGTATATTTGTTTGTGTCCGAAGAAGGCGGTGAGCTGGCAGAAACGTTAGCACGCCGGGCGAAATGCTTAGCGATATTTCGTCTGCCGTTACGTTCTGAGTTCAAATTCCTCCGGGGTTGACTTTGCTTTTCATCCTTTCGGAGTCGATTAAACAAGTACCAGTTACGTACTAGGGTCGATGTAATCGACTTAATCCCTTTGTCTATCCTTGCTTGTCCCCTCTATGTTTAGCCCCTTGAGGGCAATAAAGAAATAAATAAATATTTGCCAAAACTTACTTGCCTGTGATATTTAATTTTTTTGTCTTTTTTCTTTTTGGTTGGGGGCGGAGGTTAGACTATTTATTACTTCCTAAGTTTCCCATGTCTCCCACTCACTGAACTACATGCCCTTCCGCTATTCTATATATATATAAGTAGATACATATTTATATATGTATAAACGTAAGAACGAATTGAAAATCAATTTCCGTCTTCCCAGGTACAGGTTTCACTTCAGACTTTTGAAATGTAAACCAATGTCGCACTCATCTCATTAACTGAATTCCTCGTACACACCAACACACCCACACGCACACACACATACACATATACATTCACTCACACATATATATATATATATATATATATATATATATATATATATATATATATATATATATATATATATATATGCATATATGTATATACATATATATATACATACATAGATATACATATGTGTGTGTGTGTGTGTTCACTGACGTATTGACTATCTCGAGAAACAACAAAATATGTTTCAAAAGAAGCATTTAATTTTCCTCGAAATTTCCTTCGACTTTACTTGGTAGATTCCGCATGATTGTAAAGCACCTTTCATTCTCTGACCTGCTGATGAAGACTGAGTATTCATGTTTTATTTTATATATACATTTCTTCCAGAATCTTGAATTTATATTCTCTGAAAAACTCATAAAAATATATCTTGATTTATTTGCTTTTCAATAATTTTATAACACCAGTTGCAAAAGGATATTTTGAAGCAGCAGAGATCTCTACACAAGGTTGGACATAAGTTATAAAGTGTATTACGAAAAATCTCATGGCGGTTGTGCCTTGGCAAATTGTAATCAGAAAATAAAATAAAATAAGTTAGATTGCAGTGATGCTGTGAGAAAGAAGGGAGATACTCCTCTGAAAAGAATTAGTCCTCCATTCGAAATTTTTCTCTTTCTCACGTTAAATTTTGTAAACTTTTGACATTGCTGTAGGTCTGTAGTGAAATATCAGAGAGCAAAACGTATTCCTGACAAATTTTCATCGTTGAAAAAAGTAAGATTTATTCGTGTTGTTCAAGTTGGCAGGTGATACAGAAGTATATCTTATATTAGATCCCAAAATACTGATATTATTACCTGTGTGTACATATATATATGTATGTATGTAAAAGGCTAAACAATGCAAATAGATTTTAAGATGAGGTAACGTAAGCTAAAAGTTATGTCACCTCATCTTAAAATCTATTTGCATTGTTTAGCTTTTTACATCTTTCAACATAATATTCCATATACGATGCTTCAAGCAAAATATAAACTTATATATATACATACACGCACGCACACACACACACACACACACACACACACACACACACACACACATATGTGTATATGTGTATATATATATAAATGTCAAATGAAAGACCGAAGATGGAATATACGAGAATTTATTATTAATCAAGACAATTGTTTCGACATATTTTCAAGTCCCAAAATGTTTAGATTTCTCTGTACCTAAAAGTTGATTTATTTCCTGAATGAACGAGAAAAAAAACCTGCTTTCGGTGCGACGGCAGATACAATGACACACGTTGTTACTATTTAAAGGATTTTCATTACGGAGGCACATTCCTTAACCCTCTTATAAAATCAGCTGTTTACGCGATTGGTTAAGTGACACATTCCTGAACACGTTTATATAATCAGAATGTGTATTTTAAGAGTGTCTGCTATGCGAGGTCTGTAAATAAAATTATGAGACTTTTTCAGTAAGTATTTTTATTTATAATTAAATTGCAAATCAACGCTGTCTCCTTCAAAGTAGTTCCCCTGAAAAGCCACACAGCACCCACGTCTCGTTTCCACTCTTCACAACAGCGACAGAACTCAGTATCCGGAATGGCGTTAAGCTAGTCAGTTATAGCCCTTTTTTAAAGTTCTCCAACGTGCCAAAATGATGAGGTGAATTTTCATTGTCGGGAAGACAAAGAAGTCACAGAGACACAGGTCAGAGGTCAGGCGAATACGGGGACTGGGGGACAATAGGGATGTTTTTCCCTGTCAAAAACTTTGTAATCGAAAGCGCCGCCTGACAAGGCACGTTGTTGTGATGCAGCATCCAGGTATCTTTGATATCTGGACTCACGCGAGCAACCTCTTTTCGCAGTCTCTCAAAAACCTCACGGTAAAAAAGCTGATTCACCGTCTGTCCTTGAGACACGATTCCATTGCTGTCAAAAAATGCAAACAAGGATGGTTTTGATTTTCGATTTGGTCATTCTCGATTTTTTCAACCGTGGTGTGTTTCCAGCGTGCCATTCCAGATCTTTGCGTTTTGTTTCTTGACCGACTCAAAAATTCATGATTTATCACCGGTAATGGCGTTTGAGAGAAAATCTGGGTCATTTTCAATCCGTTCCAGGAGATAACAGCATACCCACTTCCTGTTGTCTTTTTTACACGGGAGTGAGATTTTTGGAGACAAGTTTCACAGAAGTTTTCTTCATTTCCAATTCGTTGGCCAAACTTTGATGAACGGTAGTGTGGCTGAAATTCAGCTTCTCTGCACTCACAACATAGAGACAGATGAAATTCCGCTAAGCATTTTATCCGGCCTGATAACGATTTTGCCTACTCACCACTCTCATTATTATTTCTAATATTGGTTTCAAATTTTAATGCAAAGCCAGCAATCTCAAGGAAAGGAGTAAGCCGATCACATCGGCCCCAGTGCTCCACTGGTACTTATTCTATCAACTCCGAAAGATGGAAGGCAACATTGACTTCGGCAATATTTGAACTTACAACGAAAGACGGACGAAATACCGCTAAGCATTTTGCAGGACGTGTTAATAATTTTTTTCTACCCTAAGCACAAGGCCCGAAATTTTGGGGGGGGGGGAGTGCAGTCGATTAGATCGATCCCTAGTGCGCAACTGGTACTTAATTTATCGACCTGAAAGGATAAGAAGCAAAGTCGACCTCTGCGGAATTTGAACTCAGAACGTAAAGACAGACGAAATACCGCTAAGCATTTTGCCCAGCGTGTTAACGATTCAGCCAGCCCTCATTATGTTTAACAGTAAATGTGTTAATGAAACGGAAACGGAAGACGTTATTCTATTCATAAGGATATAAAGAATATGTGTTCCTCTATATTAATATTCAATTCATTGAGCATAAAGAATATTTGTTTTATTATCTGCTCATAAATCACTTTATAGGTTACTAAATTATATAAAAGTACACGGATATATATATTGATGTACGTATGAATTTAGTAACACTTCTAAGTTGTGAAAAAGAGTGCGAACTTATGTGAGTGTGTGATAAAACATGTTAAGAGACAAAGAGTGCGAAGTTGTGTGAGTGTAGGGTGTGTGAGTGTGGAGTTGTGTGAGTGTGGAGTGAGTGTGATGAAATATGTTAGAGACAAGAAATGAAAAGCAAATAATTTCCAGTCGAGAGACTGTTATGATAGTCGTATATTTTGTAAATTCGCGAAATATCACGAAATTATTATTGATCTTATAACCAGACCAATTATTTCTTCCATCTGTGATTTTCTTGCGTTAATATCTCTTGTTGTTGTTGGTGGTGGTGGTTGTGGTGGTGGCGGTGGTGGTGGTGGGGTAATGTTAAGCATCAGGCTAGCAACTCTAATTATGAAGATCTGTGATCAAAGATGTTGCAGCTGTGATTATCATGTCTTTTATTCGGTCGAAGTGTATCAAGGACTACATCATCCGATGTGCCCCTCAACGTTTAAGACGGTAGGGTGTGTTTCCAGTGAGATTAGGCTTCTTATTTCTTTATTGCCCACAAGGGGCTAAACATAGAGGGGGACAAACAAGGACAGACAAAGGGATTAAGTCGATTACATCGACCCCAGTGCGTAACTGGTACTTAATTTATCGACCCCGAAAGGATGAAAGGCAAAGTCGACCTGGGCGGAATTTGAACTCAGAACGTAACGGCAGACGAAATACCGCTAAGCATTACGCCCGACGTGCTAATGATTCTGCCAGCTCGCTTTCAGTGAGATTAGGCTTCTGTTGCTAGCAGGTCGAACGATAACATAAGGGTTTTTCGTGACGTATATGACGTTTTAACTCAGACGTTTTGGCGCCATTGATTTGAAGATGTCTTATTTAACAAGCTGACATTTTAACGTTTCCCTCGTTTTAAGGAAGCGAAATTGTTGGCTTTGAGCCAAAATTTAAAATCAATATTTTCCTCCTTTTAAGGTGGCGAGCTGGCAGAATACTTAACGGCATTTCGTCCGTCTGCACGTTCTGAGATCAAATTCCGTTGAGGTCGACTTTGTCTTCTATCGTTGCGGGGTCGATAAAATAAGTACCAGTTGAGTACTGGGGTCGATGTAATCAACTTAGCCTCTTCCTCGAAATTGCTGGCCTTGTGCTAAAATTTCAAACTCATATTTACCTCTGTGGGGGGGAGGGGAGAATTTATGTGTGTGTGCGCGCGCGCGTCTATTTCTCATTATGTGTCTAAGAGGAGGGAGAGTATTCATATCAATC
>NC_068987.1:6258841-6260577 GCF_001194135.2 Octopus bimaculoides
ATATATATATATATATATATATATATATATATATATACATGTGTATGTATCTGTCTGTATCAATGTGTTTATCTCCAGCGCCAAAATCTACTACCACCAAAACAAATTTCGCGTCCAATCAACCACGACAAATCACCAGTGTCAATACAGCTGCGCCCAATCGTCTCATTCTTCTCGTCATGCAACCATACAATATTTCTACTAATATCTGTGTCACACAATCTGATTAAAATAACACTTAATAGTCTCGATCAGTGCTAATTCTTCTCAAAATTTACTGAGTAACAGCCAATGCCTATTTTTTTGAGTAGTCTTCCAGATTATCTAAAAAGGTTGCCTCTTTCCACTGACAAAATATTTCTGTATTACTTTGTCCTCCTTTATTTAGCCTATGTTTCTTTATTTTATACACAAAAAAACCCAGTAGGGGGCCAGGTATGCCGGTGTGGTTAAGAAACTCACTTTGCTACCACGTGGTCTTGGGTTCAGTCCTACTGCATTGCACCCGGGACATGAGTCCTCAGTTCTAGCCCCAGGTTCAGGCTGATTTAAGCCTTGTGAGAGAACTGGTAGACGGAAACTGTGTGGAACTCATTCATGCAAACATACATACATACATACATACATACATACGTACATGCACATACACACACACATACACACACACACACGTATATACACTCAAGTATAAATATATATATGTACACACGCACAACCATACATGCATATATGTGTGTGTATATATATGTATATATATATATATATATATATATATATATATGTGTGTGTGTGTGTATCTGTGTGTGTGTGTGTAATTATAATTCATGTATGTGTATTTTTACGTTCATGTTTGGCCCTTGCCATCGCTTGGAAAACGGTGTTAGTTTGTTTACGCCTCCGCAACATAGCTATTTGGCAGAGGAGAATGATAAAATGATACCACCAAACCTTTAAGAAAAATAGGAACTGGAATCGATTTGTTCGACGAAACCCTTCAAGGCGCTGCTGCAGCATGACAGCAGTCATGTGCTTGAAACAACTGAAAGATAAAAGAAAAGCAAAGATTCTAAACGGTCCAGAATAAAACAGAATAATATTATAAAAGATTATCAGAACAAAAAACAAAACAAAACAAGAATAGTAAACGTTTGCGCTTAGCTGCAAAGAGATGAAGCACAAATGAAATTACTCGGACGCTTGATCTGATTATAAGGCTTTTGATTATGCAGAGATTATTGGTGCTGCCTTTAGAAATGAGCTAATCATTAGTTTTAGTAAGGTTTTATGAGAAAACATCTCCCAAAATTATGTAGCGAAAAGAAACCCAGTCAATGCGATATATTATCAATATATCTATCTTTTTTCTTATAAAGTATTCTATGTGATATATCTTATACTAATGGTACTAACATACTGAGTTGTTTTGGAGCCACGAGCACAGTTATTCGATTCGGCTTTTATGCAACTTAAGGGTTTCTTCTATATAAATTTACAGCTCAACGTCATTACTCTTCTGTGTACCAATCTGTGTATCGTACGAGGACAGGTGGTGTAAACAACAAAAGGATGTATTAGTTTAACGCTCGGGAATAGAGAAAGTCTTTAACGTTTCGAGCTACGCTCTTCAACAGAAAGAATACGGAGAAAACAAGGAAAAAAACACGGAGAAAAAAAATTGAATGGTTTGGTCAGCGATCTATCGTGGCGTCTGTATGTATATATATATATATATATAT
>NC_068987.1:6260845-6262289 GCF_001194135.2 Octopus bimaculoides
ATATATATATATATATATATATATATATATGGTTGATAGGCCCAGTAATTGTGCTATTTGTCTTGATTTAATATCTCTTATGGATGCGTTCTGTTAAAACCACAATAAATATCAGAAGGAGACGATCAGCGGCTAGCGAGAACGCCAGATACGTTTCGGCTTTTTTGAGCCCTTTCAACGGTCCGCACTCGAAAGCAGCCACGTAGTCGAACGAGAATTCGGCGCTTCTGATATAGAAAAATTGAATAAAATATTCTCTGATGTTGTGAATAGCCTTTCGGCTCTCTCTGATATTTAGTGTTTTTTTACATGGTACGTCCATAAGCGATGTTATTTCAGGAGAAATACCGTAGTAACTGGCCTATCGACGATGTACATGCATTAAGTATGATACATACATGGGTGGCTATTTTAATTTAATACTGTCTCAATTGTGTTATGTCGGACTCTGCTACATAATCTGCATTCAAAGCTATTACTCTTCCATTCAATTTATCCTTTAAACTATTAAATGTTTGAACTTTAGTTTAAACATAATAAAGATTTTGCTTTATGGTTTGAAATAGACTCGCAGTGATTTCATACATCCAAACTACACTATGATACGCTTAAAGTTAAATGACAAATACAAACAAGCCTTTGATTTCCTCTTCACATAACTGCTAGTTATTATTGATGTGGTGGACCACGGAAGTTAAACAGAACATTCATATATGAATTAAAACGATTCGAAAAATATTTGAACAAGACGGTCAATTTCTTTTTTTTTTTTTTTAATAATAGGAGATAAGGAATGTGATCCTACAGTAATTTAAATCGATAAATCATTCTTACCAGATCAGTCATAAATTTCATGTCATTCTTAAATGATATTATTGCCAATCAATATGCCGATAACTTTAATATACTGATGCTTGTAAGTAAAAGTTTCAAGTGCAGTTATTTCAAAAAGACTTGAATAACTTCAAAGTTTGTTCTCATCAATTAAGATTACTTTTGAATGTGGAAAAATGCAAAGTATATTTTTGCTGATTTATGCTCTTCATAACAATGTACTGTACTATTCTTTATTTAACGTTTATTTCCTTTGTACACAAGACTGGTGCATGTATATGGCTGTGTTAAGTTCGTGGTTCCAGGTCCACAGTTTCTTGAGCAAGGGTCTTTCTGCTACAGTCTCGGGCCCTCTAATAATTCGTGAGTGAATTTAGTAAATGAAAATTGCGTGGAAGCCCTTCGGGTGTCTATCTATCTATCTATCTACAGAGTGACAGATTGACAGACAGACAGACAGATAGACAGACAGACAGACAGACAGACAGACAGACAGACAGACAGATAGATAGATAGATAGATAGATAGATTGTCAGTATGCGTGTGTGTTTGTGCCCCACCCAATCGCTTGAATTAAAATATAGAATGGCGACTATTTAGCCATCGCACG
>NC_068987.1:6263602-6264190 GCF_001194135.2 Octopus bimaculoides
TGTAGTTTCCTGGTGTATATGTGTACATGTGTGTGTGCGCTTACACACACATACTGTACTAACAATACAAACAAAACTAATCACTCACAATGACAGCGCATCCCCACCGACACAAAAAACACACAAACACACATACACACGCACTCACAAACGCACTCACGCACACACACGAACAAACACATACACACATACACACACATGCGCACACACAACACCCTAACAAATATTAATCACACACATACACACTCACACAAACGTGCACACACATACACACACCATCCTTCCATAGATAAAACACACAATACTCATATACACATGTCACACACGCACGCACGCACACAGACATAGACATACACATACATATAAACCATCACACACATACGTTTGCTTACACATACACACACACACATACACACACACACACACACACCACAAGGATATTTAAAACAACACACCCACTCAGACAGAGAGACACACACACACTCCCACACTCACACAAAACACTCCCACGCACACACACAGATGCACACATACATACACACACATACGCACACATACGTACACACCCTCACACATACATACGGTTGC
>NC_068987.1:6265378-6271919 GCF_001194135.2 Octopus bimaculoides
TATATATATATATTTACATACATACACATATATATATATTTATATACATACATACATACATACATACATACATATACGGTGAGTGATGGCGATGGAAACCGAGACAAACAAAGGCAGTAAGACAGAGAGAAGTCTAATAAGTTGATATACAGATAGAAATTCCCAACGTGATAGCTGGGCAGTCAATAAACTATATTCATAGGTGTCTATCACGCATTGTTAGCTGACTCACAATCACAGTTTTAGAGAAAATGGAGACTGATTGATTCCCTAATTAATGGCATCACGTGGCGGAGCCTTATGGTCCATATATTACGAAATAACGCAGATATACGCATACATACACGAGCATGTGCACACTCACACATATACACACGCGTGTATGTGTTTGTGTGTGTGTCTGTGTGTGTGCGTGTGTGTCTGTATGTATGTATGCATGTATGCATTTAACATGTATCAATATATATAAATATACATACGTTCAATTATGCATACACATGTGTGTGTGTATATATACGATGTATACGTGCGTGCGTGTATATATATATATATTAGTGTGTGTGTTTGTGTATGTATATTATATACTCTTTTACTCTTTTACTTGTTTCAGTCATTTGATTGTGACCATGATGGAGCACCGCCTTTAGTCGAGCAAATCGACCTCAGGACTTATTCTTTGTAAGCCTAGTACTTATTCTATCGTCTCTTTTCCAGAACCGCCAAGTTAAGGGGGCGCAAACTCACCAGCATCGGTTGTCAAGTGATATCGTGTACGTCTGCTCATCTAATTGAGAAGAAACTGCAAATTTCAGTTTGACAACGATGATGTCGATTGTAAAACTTTTGGACGCTGACAACATTTACGGTTCGTTTGCTTATTTATTTTTATTAAAAATGTTAAATCAGTATTGTAAAGTGCATAATAGTAACAGCTTCTTTAATGTCTGCAACTGATAAAAGGAAAAGAAATGCCGGCAAAAGTTCATTGTGCATTGAAAAACGGTTAGATATTTTTCCATTGAAGAAAATTGGCAACTTTGTGTCTTAGAAAAAAAAAATGCTTGCAATTTATAAAAAGTAGTGATGAACGTTAGTATTTGTCCGTGCATAAAGAATATGAAAACTAAAATGGATTCTGCCTTTAGACAAACTAACATTTAAAAAAAATATCTTTATACGAACAGCAATCTTATTTCAAAATACATTAGCGTAACTACTTCCCTGAGTCAAGCAAGTTATGAAATGTACGAGCTAAAAATAAAACGACACCACACATTGAAAGTAATTTTATAAAGAGTGTGTAGTTGATGTTGTACGAATTCTAACTCTTGAGAAGCTCAAATTGTATGAGAACATTAGTTTTAAATGTATTAAATTCATGGCGAAACATTTGAGTATGCACGAGTCAAGTAGCATCAAACTTTATATTTTATTCAGTAACTTTGGATTCAATGCTGCTACTGTTCATATCGTGGTTGATTAAACACTAGATGTTACATTTAACAGCGAAAGAAGAGAAGAGAGAATCGATAGCGGAATATCTTACAAACTGTTTCTACCATTTGGATCAATTTCAAAACATATTTTACTGTATTTCCAAAACCATGAGGCTCGACAAAGATTATGCAGAACTACTTTTGACCGAATGCCAGAAAAAGCCCCTAATTCTAGCAACTTGGATTAATTCCTTATTCTTTTACAATGCGATAATATTTTGATATCCAAATTTAATAGTTTAACGGGATGGGTATTTTATAACTCCTATGGAAGACATTCATTTTGAAAAGATTGGTGCTAAAAATTACATTACAGTTTTTATCCCTTGAAGCAGGTATGGCCGTGTGGTAAGGAAGCTAAGATTTCAACTATGCCGTCTCGAGTTCAGTCCCACTATATGGAATCTTGCGCAAGTGTCTTCCACTATAGCTCCAGACCGAAAAATGCTTTATGAGTAAATATGTTAGGCGGAAACTGTGCGGAAGCCCCTCGTATATGTGTGTGTACGTGTGTGTCTTCATATTTGTTCACCACCACCGCTTCACAACCGATGTTGTTCTGTTTACGTCCTCGTAAATTATCAATTCGGTAAAAGTGAGCGATAGTAAACTAATCGACTTGACCCCTCCCCCAAAAATAAGTTTTGGGGTCAATTTATCACACGAAACCTTTCAAGCCGATGTTCCAGCATGGCCGCAGCCCAATGACAAAAAGAAGTAAAAAAAGATTAGAAAAGAAGATAAAAATCTAAGGGAACACTTTCTTTATACAAACATTTTTAAAACCAGTTTTGGAGAATTCTTGGCTTCGAAATTATCTCCCCTTCTCAGGGGGAACTGGTCTTAATTGCTATTTAGCAATTATGATACATCTTCAAGAGTCGGAGATACATTAAATAAATCAAGAATTTATGTTGTGTGGTATTTGATATACCTGTATTTATATGTGATTCAGACACTTCCCACTGGCCAATTTGAGATCTCTTAGTTCATTTTTGTCTGAAAATCTTGCATGCTAGATTTTATGATATTAATAATTATATTACAAACCAAGGCGGGGAAGTGGCAGAATGGTCAGCACGCCGGGCAAAATTCTCAACGGCATTTCGTCTGTCTTTACGTTCTGAGTTCAAATTCCGCCGAGATCGACTTTGACTTTTATCCTTTCAGGGTCGATAAAGTAAGTACCAGTTGCGTGCTGGGTCGATCTAATCAACTGGCCCCACTTCCCCAAAATTTCAGGCCTAGTGCCTCGAGTAGAAAAGAATATTAAAAAGAAGGCAGCGAGCTGGCAGAAACGTTAGCACGCCAGGCTAAATACTTGGTGGTATTTCGTCTGTCTTTACGCTCCGAGTTCAAATTCCGCCGAGATCACCTTTGCCTTTCATCCTCTCGTGATCGATAAAACAATGACCAATTAAATACTGAGATCGATATAATCGACTTAACTCCTCCCACAAAGTTGCTGACGTGAGCCAAAATTTGAAATCAATGATTATATTACAAATCAACAAAGAATCACTGCTTCCAAAAGCAAAGATAACCAACCATCTGATTAATTTGCGAAGTAAAAGGTTTCAGACACATTATACTTAGTGGCGTCTTTGGTTGTCCGGTAATTAAAGTATGATAACTATCCGGTTAATTAATGTATTGTGACATTTTAATTAGTTATTCAGTGTGGTCGTGTGCATATTTATGAATTTGTAAAATTAAAGACTCTTGTAAAATTAAAGACCCTCGTTGGTTCAAATGCACTTAGACATAATAATAATAATAATAATAATAAGGTTCCCCTCACCCCCGACCTAGAACTTAATAATGTAATAATCAACGTTATTTATATATGCATAGAAGTGTATAAAATTCGGTATCTATGCATTTCTGATCAGAAACTAAATAATTATTTCAATTTTGAAGAAAAACAAATTTAGGTTCGTAAACGAAATTCTTAATCATTTTTTTTTTTTTATCAATAACGTATTTTGGACATTTTAGATAACCAAAACAAACAACTTTGTTAACCAATCGGTTACGACGGCAAGGATTCCTGTGATTCGATCGTGAAGTGAACATGTGAGTGATTGCGCACTCCAGGGACATGCGTACCCTTAACGTAGCTCTCAGGGAGATTCAGGGTGTAAACGGATGTGATAAGGCTGACCCCTTTGAAAAACATGCACAACTCATTTTTGTCAGTTGAGTGGACTGGAGCAACGTGAAATAAAGTGTCTTGATCAAGGACATAACGCCACTGCCGGGTATATATATACTCTTTTACTCTTTTACTTGTTTCAGTCATTTGACTGCGGCCATAAAGAATAAACCATTTTTTAAAACAAATTGCTCCAGTCTCAGACTGCTGCCATACTGGAGTAGCGCTTTGATGAATTTTTTGACGAGCGAATCGACACCAGAGCTTTTCTGCTAAGTCAGGTACATATATATATATATATATATATATACGCAGCAGACTCCCATGTAGTTTCCGGCACAAACATTTGGCATGCATGGGTTTATCGTTAAAAACACTTTTACAAGATGCCGTGCAGTAGGACTGAACCTGCAATCACGTGGCTGCTGCAAAACAAGCTTCTTAACAACAAAATCATACCTGCACCATATATATGATGTGTCTTTGAATGGTGGGAGGGGATGTTAATGTGCGCGCGTAGAAAGCTAGGTAATATGGAGGTCAATAGGTAACTTTGTTGAGTAAAGTTAGTTGTTTCAGAGGTAGGAATAAGAAAATAATGCGACAAACATATTATGGAGACAGTAGGACGTGCGTCAGACAACATATGACTGCTAATGTAAGTAAATACCATAGTTTTCTTAGTTGAAAACTCTCGTCAGCAATGAAACTTGAATAAGTAGATTGAAATCGTTGAACTTATTAAAAATGTTGGGCATCTCTTCATTGTTTCTTTCACGAAATAAATGAATGTGAATGTAGGTCAAACCAGTCGGCTGCATATGCATACATACACACACACACACACACACACACACACACACGATCATACACACACGTGCGCGCGCAGGCACACACACACACGCACGTGTGTGTGTGTGTAATGAATATTAAACTTCTCCAAGGTTTCTACGTAAGCAATTCATTTGTATGACATACATTCTCTAACGGCTGATTGTATGTCATTGTGTACGTCTGTATAAACAGTAACACACATACATACATGCTTGTATACATACGTATATATATATATATATATATATATATATATAGACAACTTCAGGTGGCTATCGTTTCAAATATGAAGGAAGCTGTTGGCAGGGTTCTTGGACACCTTCATTTTGGAGGACTTCCATTAGGCCTCCACGACGAGGCTGGAGCCCGATAGCAAGTACACTGAAGTGGGAGAATGTTACTTTGAAGAAGAATAGAATCTTATATGTCGTTGAAATTAGTAAAGTCTGAAATCTTCTCGAATGCACCTTGTGTTTCTTGTATGGGACATTCTATTCACAGACGACCATTGTTAGTTATCGCCCTAGTTGTCTTGTCTGCCACTAGTATCTAATCATAGTTAGCTTATCATTCTGGTATGGCATTATCGCAGAATCTGCAATACGTTTAAAGTACATCCGTAAAAGATAATACCTCGAAGGAGCTTCTTATAGACATGTTTGATATACAATAAAAAGCAGTAAGCGTCTTTGAGCAAATCTACTTGCGTACCTAACATCTAATTGATTGCATCCTAGATTTTCAGTTAACAAGAGAAAGCTTGAGCATGTTTTTTTTATATATATATATATATACCGTAGTTTTATGCATGAGAGTAGATTGCATGGAGGAAGTTGATCAAATGACAAGAAAACTTCACAAGAATTTGCATCAAAATTAGCCAAAAAAATAATAGATTTCTGTTCTTGAAGTACCAATATTTAATGTTAAGGACATTGATCTCTTCTAGAAGAAAATACCAATGAGAACTTATGCATCAAAAGCAGAAGGAAAAGAAAAAAAAACAGTTTGTAAATTCAAAGAATCTGAAGATTGAATTATTATGCTGTGATGAATTTGATGATTAATTTTGATCGGCATGAATGACATAAAATAAGCATCGATTCTTATTATAGCGGTGTAAATATAAATACGGAGACACATAGACACGCACGAGCATGCACACATATATTTCTGTATGATACACACATACACACACGCTCATATATATACATACATGTATATATAGGCACAAATGTTTATATAGATAGATCGAAAGATAGATAGACAAACAGACAGACAGACAGATACATACATACTTACATACATAGATAGGCAAACAGACAGATAGATAGATAGATAGATAGATAGATAGATAGATAGATAGATAGATAGATAGATAGATAGATAGATAGACAGACAGACTGACAGATAGATAGATAGATAGATAGATAGATAGATAGATAGATAGATAGATAGATGCATGCATGCACATAATTATCTATCTGTCACACGTGTGTGTGTTCGTGGCTTGATGGGTGTGTAGCATTCAGCTTTTCAATATGTTATTTAAAGAGTTTCCAACACGCCCATTCATGACGTTTAATCCTAAGAGCGCGTTGTGGTGCATGTGTTTTGATGGTCTCATTCAAACAGCTGAAACGTGAAATACTGGGGATATATATACATAAACATACATACATGCATACATATATATATATGTGAGTGTGAGTCTGAGTGTGAGTCTGAGTGTGTGTACGTATACATGTGCTTGACTGTTTCTGCAAAAAAATTGTCCATTTTGGGTGGTTTATTTCGCCCGGCCGCCATTACAGCTATATCCATCATAGTGGTGGTGATTTTCTCTGAAAAGGAGCCGAGGTCATTGTCTGTGTGATGTCATTCTAAGGCTTGAAACTTGTTGCTAAGTAGCAGCTGGACTTGTGCCGCCTTTGCCAGTGGCATCTCAGAGTTTGGCTTGTTTGGGCGTTTGATTAGTCTAGCTCTTTCCAACTTTATGTTCTCCATTCTGCTTAGAAGGATGCTCAGCACCTTAGACCACTATCAAAACCCCCCA
>NC_068987.1:6272183-6273718 GCF_001194135.2 Octopus bimaculoides
GGTAGCTTTTGTAATTCCCAGACCGAGCGTTGTGAGTGTTTATTGAGCGAAAACACCTAAAAGCTCCACGAGGCTCCGGCAGGGGATGGTGGCGAACCCTGCTGTACTCTTTCACCACAACTTTCTCTCACTCTTACTTCCTGTTTCTGTTGTGCCTGTAATTCAAAGGGTCAGCCTTGTCACACTGTGTCACGCTGAATATCCCCGAGAACTACGTTAAGGGTACACGTGTCTGTGGAGTGCTCAGCCACTTGCACGTTAATTTCCCAAGCAGGCTGTTTCGTTGATCGGATCAACTGGAACACTCGACGTCGTAAGCGACGGAGTGCCAACTAAAAAATTTGTCTATTTGACCATTGCTGCTATGTTGCTGTTGTTATTATTATTATTATTATTATTATTATTATTATTATTATTATTATTATTATTATTATTATTATTATAAAAAGGATAGACGCAACTCTTCACAAAGGTAAACAGGCATGACACTTTATTGTGTTACTTTGTAACACAAACCTCAATAATCTACAAAAAAAATTTGATGGGATACTTTTGTTTGACCGCTTTTCGAAGGCATCCGTGCATGCTTCTACCCCTTCATCGCGGTCAATATTGGGATATAAGGAAGAAACATCTTTGATTACCAAAAAAAAAAAAGAAAAACAGTTCTCGACACGGCCTCGGTGCTTAAAAAAGTTGTTGATTTTAGACACAAAATCAAAAGTATTCCGAATATAGAAATGTTATGATTTATGCAGAAGGTAGGACATGTAGAGATTCCCATTTGTTGTACGCTGCAGAATGCACGAAACGCAACTTGATTTATGTTGGTTGTACAACAGAACAATTAAACAAAAGGTTTAATGGGCACAGATTCGACATCAGGCACATTAACAGTAATTCGACTGAATTTGCCGAACATTTCGTTTCAAACGGCTGCAATTTTGAAAAAGATTTGAAAGTGCATATTCTCAGAAAATATTCTGTATCTGCTTCACTTTCACTTCTCAGAATGTATGAGGAGAAATATGTTTGCGGGTTATTAACATCACGCCCTGGAGGAATGAATAAAATGACAGAATATCAAATTTATATAAAACTGCTTGATTAAATATTCTTTTTCCTTTTCTTTTTTTCTTTCCATTTTTTCTGTCTTCTTTTTTCTGTCTCTTTTTCTTTTCGCCTGTTATAAAATTGAAACTTAAAGATTGATGATGTCATTCTATCAATGTGTGAACGCTAGTTGCTCTCGTTCATACTTTAAATTTCTATAATTTTGAATTATTATCACCTCTTATTTTGAACTTGACAAAGACAGACTTACTGTTGAAATATCGTTCAACTAAAAAAATATCTATTACAATTGAATCGCGCCCTTCGTCTTGCATTTTATTATTATTATTATTATTATTATTATTATTATTATTATTATTATTATTATTATTATTATCATTATTATTATTATTATTATTATTATTATTATTATTATTATTATTATTATTATTATTATTATTATTATTATTATTATTATTATT
>NC_068987.1:6274750-6275469 GCF_001194135.2 Octopus bimaculoides
TTATTATTATTATTATTATTATTATTATTATTATTATTATTATTATTATTATTATCATCATCATCATTATCATTGGGACATTTACGAAATTTTTCAATCTTCATTTCATTACTTTTCTTATTTTGCTTCAAAAAATTATATTTTCGATATAATTGGCGAATCTGTACAATTTACAGGTAAATTAAATTAAAACCGATCTGCTTTTAGTCTTTGTTTTCTATTGCATAATAAAAGAATAAATTTGGAAAAAGTGAACCTCGGTGGTGCTACAATTATTACGGAATTAAATAACCCCATGCAGTACCTGACCCATGCACTTTACTAAAACGATGTTGAAAATGAGCCTGTCACGTGAAATTCCACGAAGTTGTATTTTCAATTGAAATTTATAACATCATTAGTCATTTGTTGGTGATTATATCAAAAATCGGTACTACAGCGCTACCTATTAAATTTCATGTTCTGAATAAATTGTACAAGTAATTATTATATATGCGTGTTTCTTTATAAATACAAAGAAAAATTTCAATATTGCTAAAAATTGATTTCAAACTAGAACTGTTTGGCAACAGACTGGCTCAAGGGTGAAGCTACGCTAAGAGAGCTGTGAGAGATAATTAGTTATATATTTATACTTAATGGTAACACGCTGCCTTAAAGACAATGGGGTGATCAAATTTTTAAGCTATGATGGTGGTGGTGGTGGTGGTGGTGCTGCT
>NC_068987.1:6276496-6278012 GCF_001194135.2 Octopus bimaculoides
GAGAGAGAGAGAGAGAGAGAGAGAGAGAGATGAGTCACCGATCAGAACGCATGTGTATATAGTAAGACGTGTACGCCTGTTTATGTGGGTGAATGGGTGTATAAACTTGTACTAAGAGAAAAATAATGTTCAATTGGTGACACCTAATACGTGAATTCCTACGTAACGTTAAAGATATAGCGTATAATATATATACAGAGTAAATATGGGGCTATGAGTCATAAATATAGCAAGACTATAAAGCGGCGCTATGGCAGAATCGTTAGCACGCCGGACAAAATGCTTAGCAGCATCTTGTCCGTCTTCATGTTCTGAGTTCAAATTCCACCGAGGTCGACTCTGCTTTTCATCCTTTTCAGCATCGATAAAATAAGTTCCAGTTGAGCACTGGCGTCGATGTGATCGACTTATCCTCTCTCCTGAACTTGCTGGCCTTGTGCCAAAATTTGAAACCGATATATCAAGACTATCCATTTATCGTATTGCAGGTATGTTTAGGATTAAGTTTTACCACAAATCTCTTTTGTGTATCGTATTGCCCCATGGTAATTTATAACTTTCCCTCCTAAACAAGGCTGGGCAATAAATAGGAAATGGTTCAGCAGCAATGAAGGTAGAAATGTGCATTTACCAATGCCCACCCCTCCCTTATTCTAGATACTCAACTGAAGGTACAGGCACAAGATGCCGAGCAGCGGAATCGAACCTACGACTGCTAGGGCTCCAAGCAGACTTCTTAACCATTTGGCCATGTTGCATCTACGACAACAATAACAGTGATTTATTTTCACTTTCAACAGCGTCACCACTAACACCAATACAAACTACACCAACACCACCACCAACAACAACAGCAACACCACTACCACACTAACCCACTCTTTTTCTTTTTTTTTCTTTTTTTTTTTTTTTACTCGGTCTACGTTGAAGGCTACGATTAAATAATTACGTCTCACGAACTAAAACCAACAACAACAACATTGACAACAAACACAGAATAAGCATCAATAATGACGTCACCACCACCACCAACAACAACAACAACAACAATGACTGCAACAACAGCGATATATACATTGCTAGACTCACTAATAACAGGTAAGTTTTCTGTTACTCAGTGCATCCGCCATTGCTAATTTCCTGGTTTAGCGTTCTTTTAGGACATTTTTTCTCTCTTCTGTTTGTTGCCATTGGTCTATTGTATTGTATTGTATTGTATTGCATTTTGGTTGTTGGTTTGTTTGTTTGTTTGTTTGTTTGTTTGTTTGTTTGTTTGTTTGTCTATTTGTTTATCTATTTTGTTTGCTCGTTCATTTGTTTGTTTGTTTATTTATTGTATTTTAAACAAACTGAAAAGGTTTACGAAGACGTCAAGTTTGTGTGTATATGGGTCTATGAGTGTGCGTGTGTGTGTGGCGAGTGTATGTGCGTAATCTGTTTGTATGTCTATATATATATGTGTGTGTATATATATATATATATATATATATATATATATATATATATATATATATAT
>NC_068987.1:6278942-6281856 GCF_001194135.2 Octopus bimaculoides
TATATATATATATATATATATATATATATATATATGTATGTATGTATGTATGTATGTATGTATAAATATGTGTGTGTGTGTGTGTGTCTGTAGCTATCTGTCTATATCTTTATATATAGAAAGAGAAGGGGACGGGGATAGAGATGGAAAGAGAGACAGACAGACAGACAGACAAACAGACAGATAGATAGATAGATAGATAGATAGATAGACAGACAGACGTTAGGAATGGATTAATTAACGACAGGAACAGCAAATGTTTGGAGTTTTGAAATTGAAATAAACGGAAGCTATCGTTTGAAAGTACCTCGTTATTAATAGCAGTTTACGTATGTATGTGTTGAACGTATATGTTTGTATTTGCCAGTTTCGTTCATGTGTTTTTAGAAATTATATGTGTATGTATATAGTTCTACATCTCTTGGAGTACATACATATCCAACATATATCATTCAGACATAATATATATAATGATTTTTTTTTCTTTTCCTAAGTGGCCGAAACATGATACAACTAAGAAAACAGAACAAGAAACCGTCGGAGAAACATTGACGCAATGATGCTACTTAATCTGTTAGAATACAGACGAAAGCTCTCCCAGGTCATTCTGTCGTCTCATAGAAGAAAGCGTACATTGAATAATGCAATCCTACATCAGAGATTGTGTCTGAATAATTGACGGAGTGGTCACGGCAGAAAATATTTTCAGCATAAATTTGCTTGTTCAGAAATTAATGGGTCGTATGTATGTATGTATGTATGTATGTATGTATGTATGTATGCATGCATGTATGTATGTATGTAGGTAGGTAGGTAGGTAGGTAGGTAGGTAGGTAGGTAGGTAGGTATGTTTGTATGTATGTACGTATGTGCGGGTCTCAGGAACCCACAGTTCCTCAATATCCTCCCAAAAGAAGCCTGAGGGACCTACAATGGGTAGATACGGATGTCTTCAAAGCAAAACTGAATCTCCTCCTGGCAAGAGTTCCGGATGAGCCTACCTCGCGGTAGGAAAAACAGATGAGGGCAGTAACATCAGACCGTCTCGTTCACCAAATGCCACGCATCAGAGGATGTTTTCGAGCAGTGGAAGCTTAGCAAAGCATAGACGCAGCACTCGAGCTGAAACTAGTAAAAGATAAAAGAAAGGTAAACTTTGGTTGTGACTTCATCTATGCACCACAAATCAACGAAACACTCATCAGTTTTCAATCCTCACGCTGCTTACATCATTCAGTCGTCATTCGACAATGGCTGTTTACAATCACGACTATAGAAAACTAGATTATGATGTCGTATTATGAGAATGCGAAAGGATGGAAGTAAAAGCATTTAAACGTAAAGTGAGAAGAAAATAAAAGAAAACAGCATAATTAATTGTAAAATAATATGAGTGTCCTTAGCACACATTCCGTTCCCGCTAATTACGAATGACGTCATCAGCATCTCAGAACAAGTGTATATGCTGGCAGCCTTGACACTAAGATCAACGGAAAGAATTGAAGTTAGGATTGTGTTTTATGTAAGGACAATACGAAAGGCTCCTCGACATATTAGAGATATAGATTAGAGAGATGTAAGTACTTAACGTTATTTACAGTTGGTGATTTAACGAATTCCAGCTGTGTCTTTGTCAAAGCATTTTTCATTTGTTTACATGCAGAGACAGAATAGCGTCTCTGGTCTCTCTCTCCACCCGCTCAGCCACCCCTAGTAGATCAGGAAGATTGGGAGAGGTTAGTGAGATTAATGTTTAAATTGTTCTGTTGAAGGTTATTAGTCGTAATGGGTTTGGATGCAAATTTTAAAGGCAGGAAGTTTCGCTTGCTCTGTGACTTTCAGTAGGTGTGCTAAGAGGAGGAGGAGGAGAAGGAAGAGGAGAAGAAGACATGAAGACGTTAACATGTCTGGTGTAAAAGTATGCACAGAGTTGTCGAAAGAATAAAGGTCAAATATGAATAGAGACATCTTAACAAATGAAACTAAATACTGCTTTTGCGCTCGAGAAACAAGAAATCCAATCTCAGCAAAACATGGTGGACGGAGGAGTATTTGTTATCTCTTGACCAAATAGAGAATGTAAACAAAACCAGTAAGTCACAAGAAGTTTCCATTGAACACCTTTGCGATTTGTTAAAACTCTCTTCATGAGGGAAACGTTGACGCCATCGAAATTGTGGAAGGTCACTTTAAATGTATTTATTTGAATTCCTTTCGAGACTACGACGCCTACGTTCTATTGATAATTTCCAGCCACCTACAGAGTAGCAAATTCCTCTTGGTAGAGATACAGGATGTTGTTAATTGGTGAATAACAAAGAGTATATCTGATGTGAAGTGTATCTCATCAATTTTGGGGGATGAAAATATAAATGTTGTCATCAGAAAATCAAATTGACCGGAAGTTTTATATTTTCACCTGAAACAATTTTAAGACTAATGACAGAATCCACAAAGGAATCAAAACTAGATATTTGTAAGTTTTAAAGCATATCTATGAAATATTTGAAGTAAATTGGCTGGGATCATATGTAGGAAGAATCTGAAGCTTCATTATAGTTAGAGGTAGATACCAGAAAATACTAAGCATCAAATGAAATGACTTTATCAGCAACAAAGTCTGAAGAGCAGATTAATGGTAGGTATCCATCACCATCGTGCAAGCGCCGATTGAGCTGGCTGAGATATGTCGTTTGACTCCTGTCGAACAGATTCACCAACTAAGTCTTTAAGTGGGACCATCAGTGGCAACGGTGTAGGAGACGTTCCAAAATGAACTGGCACCAGACGATTGGTCAGGACCTTCAAATAGTAAACCTAAGATGGAACGATGCGTTGAGGGTGAACGATGCGTTGAGGGTGACCCCTCACCTTTTTGTTTATTGTCTTGCAATCCTGATATATATATATATAT
>NC_068987.1:6282742-6283486 GCF_001194135.2 Octopus bimaculoides
ATATATATATATATATATATACAGAGAGAGAGAGAGAGAGAGAGAGAGAGAGAGAGAGAGAGAGAGAGAATTCAAGAGCATGGACAGGATTACCAGTGTTTTCCTGAATAATGAAGAGACGGTACTGTTGATGACAGCTATCAAAGTGACCAGTTACGAGTCATTCCTTGTCTTGGAACCATCCATACAGAAATAGCACTCTTGTAGTTATGAAGAACATTAACGACTAACACACTGAATGAAACGTAATCTATTGATTGTATTTAATGAATATATGCTACTATGGTTTCATTCACTTATAAATCTACAATCAGCAAACAGCTCATATCTTGAAAGTTGCAATGGGAAAATATCCATTGGGAGAATTTACAATTTTGTTCTATGCACTCTATTTACACGCCTATAAAAAGAGGTAAAAGTTTAGATTATTATCAAGCCGGTTCATTTTCTTGAAACCAAACCCCTTATTGTACTTACATTCAAAAGAATATAAACTTTTCAGAGATATTGATAACGAAATTTTAGTAGCTGAGGCTCTCAGGACTTTTACATTTTAATCACGCCCTCACTCACAAAGCATTTCTTTTTTTTTTTTTAAAGAAAGGCTCTTGTATTTTGTTTTTCAAAGGGTGATTTATTTTCTTATAAAAGTTCTTGAATTTAACCTTGACTTAGTGACCTGCGAGTCTACGTACTCTATGGTCTGTCTAGACTAAAACATCTCAATTTCATAGCAATGAATAA
>NC_068987.1:6283865-6285339 GCF_001194135.2 Octopus bimaculoides
ATATATATACATACTGTATATTCATCTTTTTCCTTCAGTCATTTGAGTGCCGCCAAGCTGAGGCTTTAAACGATTTTAGTCGAATCAATCAAACCCAGTAGATTTTTTAAGCATGGTACTTACTTTAATGGTCTCTTTTGACGAACCGGCAAGTTAAGTGGACAGCAAACAAGCCAACAGAAACACACACACACATATGTGTGTGTGTGTGTCGTGTGTCGATGTATATAGAGAGACTTAGATAGATAGATAGATAGATAGATAGATAGATAGATAGATAGATAGATAGATAGATAGATAAGTAGGTAGGTAGGTAGGTAGGTAGGTAGGTAGGTAGGTAGGTTGGTAGGTAGGTGGGTAGATTAGCAGACAGACTGACTGATACCCACTATTATTGTAGAAAATACTGCAATAACACCGCAATTTCTGTGTATATAGACTCACGTAAAATCACTGACAGATATTTTTCAACGTCTAGTTGGAAGTCGTAACTTTCTAATTTTTCACTATTCTTGACGATAAACAAAAGCGTATGAAATTCTATATAAATTAAAACGGAAATAGATAAACTGAACGCACGCCTAAGTTTTACGACTTGGAGAAAATGCTTTTTGTTTTACTCAATGGAGAATGCTTTTATTACACGGTAATATATACTTTTCTAATGTATGTAATATATAGGCGGCGCAGACATGGCTATGTGTTAAGAAACTCGCTATGCAACCACGTGGTTTGTGTTCAGTTCCACTGCGGGCCACCTAGGGCAAACGTCTTATACTTTATCTCCGGTTCAACCAATGTTTTATGAGTGAATTTAACAGACGAAAATTGTGCGGATGTCTATGACGTGTGTTTGTGTATGTGTATTTTTCAGTTGCTGTTTGTGTGTGCTCCCACCTCTATTGCTTGTCAGTCGGTGTTGGTTTCCTTATATACCCGTTAAGAGACTGTTCAGAGACCGAAAAAAATAAGTACTGGGTAGATTTGTATATTACATACATACATACATACATACATACATACATACATACATACATATAAACGCGTGTGTTTGTGTGTGTTTGTGTGTGTTTGTGTGTGTCCGTGTGTGTGCATGTTTGTATCGAGGAAAGCTTCGCTGAAAAGATTTTCTTCCACCGCTGAATTGTAGTGACAAATATAAACAAATGGAAATTTCACAGAATGTGCATATATATACATATATATATTATGGGACAAAATATTTACATAGTCAACCGGTTTCGCTGTTGCTAATCATCACTAAGAAATTAATGAAAATATTACAATTTCATGATATCTTACGAAGGCTTTAGTCCATGTGAGTACCAGAAAAGTTGTTTTGTAAATAAATCAGTAGGTAAATAAATCTAAGGGGAAGTAATTACACTTTATTGACAGGTGAGCTGATTCTATTTACATTAAGAAGTTTTAAGTTCATATATATATGTGTGTGTGTGTGTGTGTGTGTGTGTGT
>NC_068987.1:6287236-6290519 GCF_001194135.2 Octopus bimaculoides
ATATATATATATATATATACATATATAAATATAAGTATGTATCACACACACACATACACACACTCGTACGGAAGTATACTTGTTATATGACTGCGTAAATATTTGATGTAAATGAATTTGTGTAGTCGTCGTAGTTCACGTGAAATATAAAAACCGGGCATAAACCAAGTTTTCTAAATGAGATCATATCGAGGAGGTAATGCAAATACTTACTAAGGTGTAATGATGAAACTTGTTATTTCTGTTTACCATGACGTAGCGATTTTTTATCATATTATTTTTCTATTTTAAGTCACTTTGCTCAATAGTATTTTTTGCTTTTGTTTTTGGTTTATTTGGGGATTGGTTTTTTTTTAACTAAGTAGAAAAAAAATGTCGTCCTACCTGTTTGATTGCTCAGAAATTCCTTTATTGTAATATAACTACGAAATCTATTTGGTTAAACGTAAGCAAGGATTGTGAAACCCATAACATTCATACCAGAGTAGGGAAGAGCGAATACATTCCCGAAATTCGTGCGTAAGTTTCGAGATATTTCGCCCGTCTGTGAAAGAGCTAATGAAGTATTTCTCAGCGCTGTTTGACAACATAGCAGCCATTTTTTAATGTCATTTTGACACATGCATCCACATGAATGCCGCCTGATTTTTGCCTTCTATGTTCACAGATACATCAATATTGTTTTGTACACATAGGCGCAGGAGTGGCTGTGTGGTAAGTAGCTTGCTTACCAATCACATGGTTCCGGGTTCAGTCCTTCTGCGTGACACCCTGGGCGAGTGTTTTCTACTATATCCTCAGGTTATTTAATGTACTTCAATAACTTCTACATTTTTCATCCGATTTCTTTAAAATTTTATACACAGCTGCCTCATATCCCAGACCTGAACCTAGGCTACTTATATTTTAAAACATTGATATTGAGGCTTCTAGAGTGATGGGAAACCAACAATAAATGATTCCTATTCATTTGCATTAATCAGCTGTTTTATAATCTGTAGGGTCTTCCATACTTTTTTAATCTTTTTATAAAACTGAACGGATTTTGTCTATTTATTTCCATTCTCCACCAGCAACGATGATTAAATTGACTAGGAACACTCAACGCATACATTTCCACAATTCTCAACCGATTATCACCAAACTTTACTCACACATTACTTATGTCCCAAGGATGGGCATGCACTAAACATTTTCCCCAGATTTCCTTCATAAATGGACCTAAATGGACACAGTCGTTTTGTATGTAGTGTCTTCCATGCTTTTTTAATGTTTTTATAAAAGTGAAAGGATTTTGTTTATTTATTTCGACTGTCCACCTGCAACGGTGATTAAATTGAACACTCTACGCGATGAATATCCAATACCAAAAATCTTACTCTCCATATTTAAACTGCATTAAACTTCGGCAAGCTTACCTTTACCGATTCTGAGTTACTTGAAAGGTGATGTTTCCTTCCATTTCTTCTAGTTGTTGATACCTTTGTTTACCTACCAATGCGTTGTTTCACTTTAAAGATGTTTATTTACCCCTTGTGGGCAATAAAGAAATAAGAAACGTTAGCACGCCGGGCAAAATGCTAAGTGGTATTTCGTCTGCCGTTACGTTCTGAATTCAAATTCCGCGTGGTCGACTTTGCTTTTCATCCTTCCAGAGTTGATAAATAAAGTACCAGTTACGCACTAGGGTCGATGTAATCGACTTAATCCCTTTGTCTGTTCTTGTTTGCTCTCTCTATGTTTAGCCCCTTGTGGGCAGTAAAGAAATAAGAAACGTTAGCACGCCGGGCGAAATTCTTAGCGGTATTTCGATTGTCTTTACTTCTGAGATCAAATTCTGCCGAGGTCGACTTTACCTTTCATCCTTTCGTGATCGATAAAATAAGCACCAGTTGAGCACTGATTCGATGTAATCGATCTACCCATCCCCAAAATTGCTGGCCTTGTGCAAAAATTTGAAAGCAACATTATTTACACTCTTTAAGGAGACGACCTGCCTGAATCGTCAGCACGCCGGATACTATGCTTTGCATAATTTCTTCCGGCTTTACATTCTGATTTCAAATTCCGCCGTGGTCAGCGTTACCTTTCATCCTTACGGGGTCGATAAAAAAAGTACCAGTTGATCAATGGGGTCGATGTAATCGACTCACCCGGCCCCCATAAATTGCTGACCTTGTGCCAAAATTGGAAAGAATATTATTCACACCCCTAAAGAATTTGCTTTTAGGTTTCAAGAGACAAGATATATCTAATTAAATCACGTGATCGCATGCTCGACCAGACGATCGGAGATTGTTATACACCGCTGGTCACAATGCGCTTTGCATCGTTTTAGCTAGGCGACTTCCCCCTGCCTGGAAGATTTATCATGTTTCGGTGACACCTGTTTACAGCTTAGTGGACACTGGAGCGCAACGTGAAATGAAGTGAAATGAAGCATAACGCAACGTCCGGCCCGGGAACCGAACGCACGACCTAGCAGATGTGAGTGCAACACTGTAACCACTAGGCCATTTAATATTTTATTAAATACCTCGTAAAAACATGGATGCAAACAACATTACGCAGATTACTAGTTGTGGTAATGGATGTCAGTTATGCCAAACTATTGTAAAAGACCTCTGAGAGAATACGCGAGAACTAACATTTGAACAAAAGGCATGTCATCTTAACAACAACCCTATCCTCCCCCCTTGACACATTTCGCAACTACAAATTAAGAATATATACTAATAATAATGAATGGATCTGTCCTTATGAAAGCAAATATATATTAATGGCACATTCCATTATAAAAAAAAAATTTACAAAAATGTTGCTTAATAACCCAGTTATTGTATTTCGAGCCAGACAAAAAATTTTTTTTTTTAAAAAGGAAAGAAAAACAGAAAAATGTCCATTGTGGCATTGCATAGGAAAGCTGACTCGATTGCTACATAATGTGAAACAAGTGAGAAACATTTAAAGTCAGTTGTTACAGGCCTTGGAGCTTTTGTTTCTTTATTAGGGCTGTTATGGTTATTCTTTTAGGTTTCTAGCTATAACCATTGCGGAACTTGCTTACGAAACAACCTGCGGGGTTTCTCTTGTATTATTTACAAAAGGGATTGGCTGTGTGCTAACAAGTTCGCTTCCCAATCACATGGTTTCAGGTGCAGTCCCACTGCGAAGCACCTTGGGCAAGTGTCTCCTACAATAGCCTCGGGCCGACCAAAGTGAGTTTGACAGACGGAAATTGAAAGAAACTCATCATATATATATACATATATATACATATATA
>NC_068987.1:6292131-6293341 GCF_001194135.2 Octopus bimaculoides
TTTAGTCGAGCAGATCACCCCTCAATACTTATTTTTTTCCTTTTTTAAGAGCGGCTCAAAGACACACACACGCGCGCGTGCATATATATATATATATTGCTCGACTACAAAGGCAGTGCTCCAGCATGGCCGCAGTCAAATGACTGAAACAAGTAAAATAGAGAATGAAGAATGGAAAGTTCTGTATACACGCGGGATAGGTATATAAAAAGGAAAAGAAATGTAAGCGGGCTTCTTTCAGTTTCCGTTTACCAAATCCACTCACAAGGCTTTAGTCGGCCCGAGGCTATAGTAGAAGACGCTAGCCCAAAGTGCCACGCAGTGGGACTGAACCCGGAGCCATGTGGTTGGGAAGCAATCTTCGTACCACACAGCCACGCCAGTCAAATCCGAATGTAAATCCATCTAATACTAATTTTAACGAAATGAATGAGAATCCTGATGGAATTTCAAGCCGACGTCAGCGGGAAGAAATTAGCAACTATAATTTAATTTGTTGAGCATTGAACTGTTTTGCATCTATTTATCTTCCGGTGATTCGCAATATGTCCATTACTGGCATACACATTTTCTCTTTCTCATATCATAATTTCAACGTTGTTTTTGGATGTTTTAAAAGCGTTCTTTTTAAATAAATGTGTTATTCAATAACGAACGCGTAACCATTGAATATATTACTCTTAACCATGGATTCCTTCAGCAACGGATCAGTTAATATTAATGTATTTGACATCGAGTTATTGAAACAAACGTTCGGGATGTATTGTTACGAAGAAAAAGTTCGAAATAAAGTATATGAAAAGGTCAGCAGATGCCGGCACACATTAACACTGGCACTGATCTTAAACGTAAATGTGATACCAGATCAAATAATGATTGATTACCGCATCATGTTATGAAAGCTTTACCGAGAATCTATGCGGCATCGAAATATACTTGTAAAATGAGTTCACAAAATCCATATTGTGTGTGATGCAGCTCCAAGGAAGAATATATCATAACATTGGTCGTGCAAATAGCAAACTTGATTTGGAAAATGTTTGTTGTTTAGCTCCACAACAAGCTATACTGAGTAAATTCTTTTTATCAAGACCCTATCGATAATCACCTAACAAACCTTTAAGAGTATCTAGGACTACTTATCGCATGTGTCCTTTATTATTTAAAACGGTGGAGTCTGATTTTTTTAGTATATGGGAAGCTATCTCAA
>NC_068987.1:6294145-6295918 GCF_001194135.2 Octopus bimaculoides
ATCAAAATTCATAATCTACACACCTTTTATTCCTAGCTGTATTTTACTTTATTCTCTCTGAAATTCAATATCTCACGTTATCCTAAAGAACATCTTTTAAAATACAGCAAGTTAGATATATTTAGGTCTGTTACAAATTTCAATAAGCAAAACTCCCAGATATGTGAGTAATAAGGACCAGAGTACACAAAGCCTATTTAGAGAGGGACGTTCGAGGTACAATGTAATATCTTTACAAGAACTTTTGCAGGTACAATGTAACACATGTACACTCCTTTCGCCTAAAGACACACACACACATACATACTCACGCCTGCATATTCCAGCCGGTGCGTGTCACTTATATATACACACCAACCACCGACATATAATCTTACACTTTTATGATACCCAATCACACAGCCACCTGTATCTATGTGACACCTGAGCATTTATTTTTACAATTCTCGAGTCAGCGAAGAAGCTTTAATACGATCTTTCTACCCACTCAAATAAATAAATAAATAAATAAATGGATTTATATCAACCCCGGTAACGACTAAGACATATCTATTTATAAAACTGCCCCACTATTGCAACCGGAGTATAAACAACAAAAACAACATCATCAACAACAACAACAACAACAACAACACATATTATCGTCTGCAGTCACTGAATGAAATATATACTAATTTTTTCTCCTTCTTCGCTCTATTTCTCTGTACCTACCGCTGTATCTCTCCACTTCATATTGTTCTATCAACATATTGGTCAATAGCATTTCACCATCAAATGGAATGTTTTTACATTACGAGGAAACTGAATGACGGCTTAGGATTGGCATTGCCACCAATGTGTGAATGTATAAAATGACATGTGCTAGTATGTTACTATCGCAGTAATGGTGGTGGTGGTGGTGCTGGTGGTGGTGGTATCTGATACGGTTTTGTACGGTAACTGAGAGGTACCACTTAAGTGGATCTTAAGTAATATCTCAAGGGTCGATAAAAGAAGTACCAGCCTAGGGGTGGCAGCAGTCGATGTCATTCACTATGTCTCCTCACACCACTATGTTTACTTGTTGCAACATCTAAGTTACATGTGTTTCTTTTATTAACAGTACAAAGATTTTATGGGCAGTAGATTGACTGCTACCATTATAGTCAGCCATAGACTCTCGTTAAATTTAAGGTTTTGTGTTCCGTGTTGGAAACCGCTGCTTTTATGATTTTCACCAAGGTGCTTGCAAGAAGATTGGCGATTATCGTTGATAGTATGGTCAGGAGAGAACAGTCTACACCTCATGAAAGAACAGTCTACACCTCTGCATCAATCTACACCTCATGAGATGCATGGTTGTCAAGGTCTGGGTCTTTGATGGGGCTCTGATCTGCTTGGAACAATAGGAAACCTTCAATAGAATCGATCATCTGCACTTGATCAGGGCCGTCTGTTTCGATCCCGCGTTTTCAAAGGTTAGACCGCTTTAATGTACAGCAATATCTGCACATTGGTCGAACTATGTAAACGCCGAGTACTTAACTAGAAAGGATGAGAAGCAAAGACGGCCTCTGTGAAATTTGAAATCCGAACTTAAAACGGACGAAATGCTGCAAAGCATTTTGCCCGGATTGTAAACGATTCTGCCAGCTCGACGACGCATTTCTTGTGCCTTTGATGATGATGATAATAATAATAATAATAATAATAATAATAATAATAATAATAATAATAATAGCCCTTTCTACTATATGCACAAAACATGGGAATTTGTGGGCAGGGGTTATGTCA
>NC_068987.1:6298334-6298787 GCF_001194135.2 Octopus bimaculoides
CAAAAATTTGAAATTATTATTATTAGTAGTAGTAGTTGTAGTAGCAGCAGCAGTAGCAGCATCTCAGATGTTTGTTTGACCTCAGTTTTGTATGGAGTTGTTTGTTGGTTGAAGCAATAGTAATTACATTCTCTGATGAGCAAAGCCTTCTTTTTTGTTTTGTTTTGAGGCGGTTCTGGATGCATCATGGATATGCGTTCGCCAGTTGCAAACCTTAACGATGGCGTTAAGTAGCATTTCTCTGCAACTCTGAGAGTTCAAGATGTGTGATGCACGTGGTTAAAAAGGCGCAGTAAAGAATCCTTGGTATATGTTCAGATTAAACCTTTGTGCTGTATATGTACGCTTTTCTATGCTTATATGTGTTTGTACACGTATGTGTGTGTATGCATATATACATACATACATACATATATATATATATATATATATATATATATATATATATATATA
>NC_068987.1:6300697-6302472 GCF_001194135.2 Octopus bimaculoides
TATATATATGTTCATAGATACAGACATACATATATGTATTATTTCTTTACTACCAACAAGGGGCTACACACAGAGGGGACAAACAAGGACAGACAAACGGATTAAGTCGATTATATCGACCCCAGTGCGTAACTGGTACTTATTTAATCGACCCCGAAAGGATGAAAGGCAAAGTCGACCTCGGCGGAATTTGAACTCAGAACGTAGCGGCAGACGAAATACCATTAAGCATTTCGCCCGGCGTGCTAACGTTTCTGTATGTATGTATGTACATATGAACATATATATGCATGAATACACACACACACACACATATTTACACACATGGATTTATGGACATATGTATGTATATATAGTATAAATTATGCATATATGTATGTCTGTTTGTGTATTTTATTATTTTAATTTTTATTTCTAGATATCTTGCAAATAGAGAAAGGGGCCGTTTCTAACCTAGATCCAAGGCCCCTTCATTGGAATATAAGAATGTATGTGTGTATGTATGTATAATCCACATCATTTACACACACCTACAGCAATAGGTCCTCTAATGTGACTCCTACACACACTCGACAATTGCTAGCTCTCTGTAATCTCAGGTGACCTCAGATGAGTTTGTTGCTAAGGATACGACCCCAAAACCTGTGTTTGTCTCTTCAACGATTGGAGGGAAAAATCCAACCTCTGATAAAGTAACATACAAACTTTCATAATATTGCAAACATGGATTAAGTATGAATGAGAAATTGTATCTGTGAGAACATTAAGAAACGGGTAAACAAGCCAAGCATTTCTTTGTTACCTACAACAATCATTGTAAAGGAATGGCACTTTGCAACGGTCTCATATAACCTATGATTATTTGTACATCCAGTCTATTTTTCTCAACACTCATATTTCAAAAATCAATCAAAGCCAACGAAATAAACCTTTATGAAAACAATTCGCGTATCTAATGCTGCTATAAAATCTTAAGATCCAGCCTGGAAACCGAATAATTTGTTCTATGTATTATAAATATGTAGATAAGAAATAGTATCTATTTCGTATCGCAAACAAATGTATTTTCGGAATGAAGGAGGAAAATATATATATACACATATATGTATATTCTGGTACAATAAAACTAGAGGCATCACACTACAAAGAATAACAAAGAATAGGACCTATTCAAGGAAATGGTATCGTTTCCATATTTCGTTGAGAAACGAAAGTTTTTCGTGTTGCGTTATCTCTAAATCTGATTCTTCTTTTTCGATTAGTCCCAACTTGCTGCACCTTGGGCAAGTGTCTTCTACAATAGCCTCGAGCCGACAAAATCTTTGTGAGTGGGTTTGGTTGTCGGAAACTGAAAGAAGCTCTCGTATGTATGTATGTATGCATGTATGTATCAATCTATCTATCTATCTATTTATCTGTCTAATATATATATAATAAAGTGTAGTATATTGCCACTTAAGTGTGGCTGACCCCTAGGGGTGGATGTTACTGTTGCTTTTAGCCCCAGGAGGACATCTCCTCCAGCTGGCTTATCGACACACGACTGTGTCCTGTTTGCCAAGGGAGTTATCCCTCTCACCACGGCCAGCAGCACGAACGTATCCGGATTTCAGGGTTATTTCCCTTCGTCGGCGCTCGACAGCTGATGACCTTGGTGAGAGAGAAAAACCTGGCAAATCTTATATCTTCTTTTCCAGTGGCATTCTTCACTGATATTGAAAAGGTGAAAACAAGCAATGTTAATTCTCTAAATGAAGTATTAACAGTAACTGCAC
>NC_068987.1:6305515-6307209 GCF_001194135.2 Octopus bimaculoides
GCTTCTGTAGTTGATGCACCATTCTATTGTCACCGCTGCTGTTCTTGCTTGTCGTTGCAATTGTTTCTCTTGATTATGGTATTATTGCTGCTGCTGCTGCTGATGATGATGATGATGATGACGATGACGACGACGACGACGACGATGACGAGCATAATAATGACACTAATGACACCAAAGTCGTTGTTTCTTTTTTTTTTTCTTGTTTGTTTTCCCGCCATTACCAGATTGACTTTAATTTCCGGTAATACATATATATCTTTTGCGTTGTTCTTTCCAGCTTGCTAGTTCTGTGTGTGTGTGTGTGTGCGCGCGTGTGAAAATATGTGAGAGTGTGCATGAGTTGTATATGTGTGTGTGTGAGTGTATGTATGTATGGCTATCTATTTGTCTGTCTATACACACACACACTCAGACACACATTCATGTATGTATATGTGTGTGATATATATATATACATATATATATAAAGGCAAAATTGATAGAGGTCACGATAGTGATGGACGGTGCTGTCTGACACCGTTTATGCTAAAATAAGAGTTAAATTAACTCCAATGCAACTAAACCATTATACTTAATGACTGACAAAGGGAGGTAAGTCCCTAGCGTATATAGCCGTATCGCGATTTCGAATTTTGGTGTAGATCATCTTATTTTTCATCAGCGGCTCTTAACGCCTAGGGTTAAACTCAACTTTCTTTGTCAATCTTATAAGAAAAGCCGTTGAAATCATGTGCTGATGTTCAAAAAGGTAAAAGTGTAAGCAACAAATTAAAAGGGTGGCTTATTAACAATTAGAACCTAAAAGCAAAATGAATAGAGATCACAAAAGTGCCGGAGGATGCAGACTAGCACCGATTATGCTAAAAATAAGAATTAAATTAACTCCAAAGCCACTTAAGCACTATACTAAATGACTGACAAAGGGAGGTAAGTCCTTAGCGTATATAGCCGCATCGCGATTTCGAATTTTGGTGTAGACCACCTTATAGATAGATAGATATATAGATAGATAGATAGATAGATAGATAGATAGATAGATAGATGAAAATCCTTGATGTAACAATTTGGTCCTCCGAAGTATTTATTATTTGGTCGTTCGGCTTACCCAAATTAGGAGCCATATTTCTTTCTAGTTACCTGCCATCGTTTTGAACACGGAGAAATACAACGGATGATACTGTCGAGGATGCGTGCTTACTGCTTGAAAATTAAAAATAGAAAATTTAAAAAACGACTTGATCAAAGTGTCACTGCGTTTGACGATAGCACTCCTGGATCAGAGATGGCTTAGGACCAAACGACACCCACGTTAACATCTTCAGCCACTCTTGCCAGCCAAGTATGAAACACATAAATAACAAAACTCTCTACAAGTGGTCACGTCACAACAGGCCAACCACTTCCGGATCGCAATCGCTGCTCCGACCGCGTAACAATCGTTATTTCTATACATTTAAGTCTCATTAGTTCTACAATAACATATCCCTTATCATTATTATCATAATTATTATTATTATTATTATTATTGTTGTTGTTGTTGTTGTTGTTGTTGTTGTTGTTGTTGTTGTTGTTGTTGTTGTTTAGTGAGTGGGTTGTAAGGATATGAAGACGACGCTACCAACACCACGAGCATAACTGGACTAAACAGGACACAAACATCAACATGATGATTTCTTCCATAATTATTAGGA
>NC_068987.1:6307219-6309845 GCF_001194135.2 Octopus bimaculoides
TGGTGGTGGTGGTGGTGATGGTGGTGGTGGTGGTGGTGATGGTGGTAGCGGTGGCCGTAGTCGAAAATAAAGATGATGGTAACTTTTTTTGTTCATCAAGAAATAAAATGCCTGACTACAACGATAGAAATGATAGAGTGGATTGTGATGGTATGAGTGATAGAGGAAAGGATATGAGTGATGATTAATGATCGAAAGTGGCGGTGGGTCTGAGTGGCAGGAAGAAGAGCCAAGCAATAAATTGTTTAAGCACGACATTAACATCACCAGAGACAGATATAACCTCATTTAAGGTAATTACGACGATAATGATGCTGGTTATTATTATTATTATTATTATTATTATTATTATTATTATTATTATTATTATTATTATTATTATTATTATTATTATTATTATTATTATTATTATTATTATTATTATTATTATTATCATTGAGTGAGAGAGCAGCGCATGTCATCAAAGTGACACTGGGGTAAAATATATGAAGCCTAATATACCCATCATGACTGCCTGTCTGATAAGGGTACACCAGTCACATGCATCACAACTATATATGCGTGACATGGTGATCTCATATCAAGATAAACAGCGCATGACCTCACAGGTGGGGCCCAGTTAGAATTTTCTTCAGGTTGAGTAGTCCATCCCGCTCAAAAGGTCCCTGAATAAGGTTTGTTTAAGGATGTTGAATGAAACACCAATGTTTCCAGAGGTGAATTATTCAAATCCCAAAGAGTTCTTCTCAACACATAGCTATGATGCTCCCTCACTACTTCTGCTCATGATCAGAGACGCACATATTATCAGCCACCAAGGGACATGCTCAACTGGTTAAGGTCAAACAACTGACAAGCAAATTTGTGGTATTAAGCAGAATATTTGCTGTAACCCATCTTTTATACCAAGACAAAACAATGTACATGATAACACTTCCAATCAATTAAGATCAGAAGCCACGAGAGCCACTACGTGGTACTGCATCCGGGCATTATTATCAATATTATTATTATTATTATTATTATTATTATTATTATTATTATTATTATTATTATTATTATTATTATTGCCCTGTTTCGTGGCTGATCAAGCTAGAGCGCTGCACTTCCAATCTCTGTGGAAGAGACGTGTTCCACTCGTCCCACGGTCCATCTGTTGTCAACAGCCGCTGAGTGGAGGACTTGTTATGCCGTGGCTAATGATGCGCAGACATGCGCTGAGGCTGCGAATTCTCCAGCGTTTTCATAAAAGTGAGCGGTTCTGGTCGCCGTTTGTCAGACAGGATCTTTCGCAGCTCGTCTCATTGATGGAGCTACAGTCCTGGATCAAGTGTAAACCAAAAAAGGATGATTCACACCTGAAGTATCAACAAGCGCTCACAGCCTTCTGCCAGCCAGGTAATGCGATCGGTGGAAGTTCCACAATGGAGTTCTATAAGGGATAGCGACAACGTCTTCGAGGAAACTCTGGGCGACGGGAGGGATCAATTGGTTGGCTTTTTCCGGAGGACTTTTGGGTCGGAGCCCATGGATAATTTCCAAAAATCCCTAATCTAGCAATGGTACCGGGGAGATCTGCTAGTTCGAGACAAGCTCTACAGATACAGAAGTGCTGTCAGACGGACCTGTCTGAGATGTACGCAAGGCGACGAAACCGTCATTCATGCACTTGTCCAATGTCCGGGTATTATTGACTCGTGGAGCTTTGTCGAACAGCTGTTGACGTGTGTAGGACGGAGATCCGGTTTTCAGCCGAGTTTCTCGTGAAGATTGCCCCGCCTTTTTTTTTTTAAACCGGGATAAATAGGAAGTTTTGCTCTGTCTGGTAGCTATGGCGATGGGGGTAGTGTGGTGGAAGAGATTCAAAGGACTGAAGACGGATACATTCCTCTTCGGCCAAGCCTGCATCGACTTTGTCAAGTTCCACTTAAAAAGGAAAGCGAGAGTGGAGAGAGGGAAGTACCGCTCCCCAGTATTTCTGTTGAAAAGTGGGGGGATGTGGCCAGGATGGCCCAACATGGCCACAGCCTTGGGGCGGCTGAAACGTATAAAGGAATAAAAGAATAAAAGAATAGACTCACCAAGATAATTATGACAATAATGATGAGGAACATGGTTATCATCATCATCATCATCATCATCATCATCATCATCATCATCATCATCATCATCACCATCATCACCATCACCATCATCACCATCAACATCATCATCATCATCACCACCACCACCATCATCATCATCATCATCATCATCATCATCATCACTGTTACTATTATCATTATTACTATTACTACTTCTACTACTACTACTACCACAAGAACACCTACTACTATTGCTGTTACTACAACTACTAATAAAGCACATACAGTCCAAAGGCCATTAATATTGTAAGGTATTATGAGCATCCATTAACTTCATCTTTTTGACAGTCTGATAACTAGCCATCCAAATATGACCAACCAGTAAAAGGAAATGGCAGGATGAAAATAAACCAGAAAGGAAATGAAAACACAGGGTGATGCTAAAAACATAATTATCCATGATGTATGTGTGTATATACGTGTGTGTGTGTGTGTGTGTGTGTGTGTGTGTGTGTGTGTGTGTGTGTGTGTGTGTGTGTGTG
>NC_068987.1:6310609-6312390 GCF_001194135.2 Octopus bimaculoides
ATATATATATATATATATATATAGTGTACCATACGAACAAGGCTTGAAACATTGGAAGAGGGGACTAGCCAATTACATCGATCCTAGTACTTGACTGGGACTTATAGATCCCGAAAGGATAGAAGGCAAAGTCGACCTCGACGGAATTTGAACTCAGAACGTAAATAGAGACGAAATATCGCTATTTTGTCCTGTGTGATAACGATTCCAAAAGATCGCTGCCCTTTGCAATTCATATAATACATACTTTTTAAATGGAAAAATCTTTTGATTGGTTAACTATGACCCGCAGTTGTATTTTGCAGCAACGCTCTTCTTTTTCAATTTAATTCGTAATTTTTAAGTCTGCATTGCATAATAGATACATTTTAAATAGCGTTTTTCAAATATTGTTCTTTGTGACTGACAAAAGTATATTTTTGGCGCCTCTTATTTAGTTCCGCTTTGTAATTTTTCTTTTCATTTTCCCACCCTTTTATGTTTATCGCTTCCGATGTGTAAACAATGTTTTAGCTCAAAGACATACCAGCGATGTCCTTCCTGTCATTTCAGTGCTATGTCAAGGATTACATTGTCCATTGGGTCGTTTACTTAAATAACACCGCTAGTGTTTCTAGCAGGGTGGTTACCGCATAGGGGCTCCAATGACATGAAATGAAGTCACGGCAAAATATTCCATTTAAATACCATGAATAATAGTTCAAATTAAATGGATATTATTTATGCTGATCGTTCACTTACAATGCATAACCTCCACACATTAACAACACAATTCATATTCTGTGAAAACAAATCGTTATATATTTATGTGTATCTGTGTGTGTGTGTGTGTGTGTGTGTGTGTGTGTGTGTGTGCAAACTTTTTACCACAAAGCCACGCCTGCGCCTAAATGTATATACAAGTATGTAACTATCTCTCCTTCGTTCTCTCTCTCTCTCTATCTATCTATATATATATATACATATATAAGTAGATATATATACACACATACATATATATATATATATATATATATATATAAACTTAAGTATGTATATATATAAATACACACATACACACGCATATATGTATATAAAGAGAGGAGAAAGAGAGAGAGAGAGAGAGAGAGAGAGAGAGAGAGAGTAAGAGCCTCATGGGCGCTTATATATGTAGATATGTAATCGTATTGTCTTGACTCTCCGTTGTCGTAAATTAATCCTCAGACGCTGAACTTGACTACAACAAACAGATTATGCCGTAAAATAAAATTACATTGTAGTAATTAGGGAGTTCATTGAAATATCATTGCAGCCGAACAAAAAACTGAAGCAGAACGTTTCTGAGATGATATCGAGTAACGTTGGAACATTTCTTAAGAGGTTTGGTTTCATAAGCCATCTTGTATGTCATTTATGTCATGCGCACCAGCGTTACTCTTTGAATTGTTTATTGGTTAGTGTGTCTGCATGCGAATACATAAAAATATTTTGTAGCTTTAATGTCAGTCTGAGAGAACGTTTTAAAACTAAACACAAATATTTAGTTCAACTTAATATTTAGCATGGGACGTGTTTTTGTTTTTTCTTTTTTCTATTCGCTATTTTGTTTCTATTTATTCGCCATACTTCTTTTCTCATCTCAGACAGTAATGGAATTTCTACAATTCTAGTTTCTGGGAACAAGTGATGACGTATATTATTCCTCAAGATGCGGGCCAGTCGGCTTTGATTGCTCAGCAACTTAGATGCGTTTGTTTTCGTTTACTTTTCTTTTAAAGCTGTTTCAGTTCGTTTTATCTTCC